>NC_134493.1:19504825-19715656 GCF_040206685.1 Ascaphus truei
AGACTGACAGTTGGTCTCTCTCAGTGTCTCTCAGACTGACAGTTGGTCTCCCTCTGTGTCTCTCAGACCGACAGTTGGTCTCCCTCTGTGTCTCTCAGACTGACAGTTGGTCTCCCTCTGTGTCTCTCAGACTGACAGTTGGTCTCCCTCTGTGTCTCTCAGACTGACAGTTGGTCTCCCTCAGTGTCTCTCAGACTGACAGTTGGTCTCCCTCAGTGTCTCTCAGACTGACAGTTGGTCTCCCTCTGTGTCTCTCAGACTGACAATTGGTCTCCCTCAGTGTCTCTCAGACTGACAGTTGGTCTCCCTCTGTGTCTCTCAGACTGACAGTTGGTCTCCCTCTGTCTCTCAGACTGACAGTTGGTCTCCCTCTGTGTCTCTCAGACTGACAGTTGGTCTCCCTCTGTCTCTCAGACTAACAGTTGGTCTCCCTTTGTGTCTCTCAGACTGACAGTTGGTCTCCCTCTGTGTCTCAGCCTGACAGTTGGTCTCCCCTGTGTCTCTCAGACTGACAGTTGGTCTCCCCTGTGTCTCTCAGACTGACAGTTGGTCTCCCTCTGTGTGTCTCAGACTGACAGTTGGTCTCACTCTGTGTGTCTCAGACTGACAGTTGGTCTCCTTCTATGTCTCTCAGACTGACAGTTGGCCTCCCCTGTGTCTCTCAGACTGACAGTTGGTCTCCCTCTGTGTCTCTCAGACTGACAGTTGGTCTCCCTCTGTGTCTCTCAGACTGACAGTTGGTCTCCCTCTGTGTCTCTCAGACTGACAGTTGGTCTCCCTCTGTGTCTTTCAGACTGACAGTTGGTCTCTCTCAGTGTCTCTCAGACTGACAGTTGGTCTCTCTCAGTGTCTCTCAGACTGACAGTTGGTCTCCCTCGGTGTCTCTCAGACTGACAGTTGGTCTCCCTCAGTGTCTCAGACTGACAGTTGGTCTCCCTCTGTGTCTCTCAGACTGACAGTTGGTCTCCCTCTGTCTCTCAGACTGACAGTTGGTCTCCTCTGTGTCTCTCAGACTGACAGTTGGTCTCCCTCTGTGTCTCAGACTGACAGTTGGTCTCCCTCAGTCTCTCAGACTGACAGTTGGTCTCCCTCTGTGTCTCTCAGACTGACAGTTGGTCTCCCTCTGTGTCTCACAATGACAGTTGGTCTCCCTCTGTCTCTCAGACTGACAATTGGTCTCACTCTGTGTCTCAGACTGACAGTTGGTCTCCCTCTGTCTCTCAGACTGACAGTTGGTCTCCAGATTCAATCCGTTTTTCTTCTTATCCAATCTCATATGTCCTGTCGTGTTTTCAGGCAGATCAGCGACAGTGTCTTTTTGCACCATGTGATAGATGGAGCAGATTAATTGTGTATTGCTTACAGTATACATATATTTGTACCCGGGGCTACATGTATAAATCCTTAAACATCTTCCAGAAATGTTTTTAAATGATTACATTATAGGGATATGATCATAGCTCAACCTTAATATTCAAATTGTGTGAACATAATGGAGGTGCATAGGGAATAGTGTATATGAATACCAAATGACCAAGAAATAGTCACAAAAAAGAGACCCACTTAATTGCACACCGCCTATAATAAGATGAAAAAATAGTGAGGGAACTGATTAGTCCCAGCATATACTTAATGCAACAACCAGGGGGGATAAAATCCAAAAACAATAACATTTTAATAGATATTCAACTCTTCAAATTTGAGAAGTATAACAGTCACTGTGTATATATCTGACTTCATTGATGTATGGTGTTTATACTTTGTGCATTACCATGGGGTTATTCACTTGTATATACAGTACTACAGATAATGTGACTATGATATACCCTGGTTTACAACAGGCAGGCGCTCTGTGATCAAGTGTTTTTGCTTAAGATTCTGTGACTAAGTGTAGCCATGCATAATAATGACTGCATACATCTTCCCTGTTGGCAGTAAGTCCTGGTAAGTACAGGTCTGCCAACAGTAGTTATGGAGGTTTTCCCTCACACCCTGGTGTGGTGCCCTGTGTAAGGAAGGGAGTGGCTGTATGCTCTGAGTCCCTGGATAGTGACATCAGAGATGCGCCTGCCCCCTGAGGTATAAAGGGCACAACACTGTCAGTTAGTGTTGTTGAAAGGTTGGCAGAGAAGCATCTGGTAGAATGTATCTTCCTGCATAAGGGATTGGAGGAATACTTTTGTGACCCTAGTGCTGTAACTAGCGGTAGCAGAGTGACCAATCAAGTCTGTCTAAGCCACACTGTGTCCAGGGACCTGGCGCAGCGGTGATCTCCCTAGGGAATCCCACTTCAATACGGGAGGGCGTACCTGGCAAAGGGACAGCACGGAGAGATGTGCGGCTAGAGCCGGCAGCTGCATGGGGCAGTGTGCTACATCCAAATCTATAATAAAGATGCCTTGTTCAAAGAAACCCCCACTGTGTGAGTGTGAGATTACTCAACAGTGGCAGTCACCACCGAGAAGGAGTTCCTCACCAGGACCATCTCCCTGCGGAAGCATAGATCCTGATGAGGTGGAGGCGCTGCACATGAAGTAAGTTGGACTCGTAACCACTACCTCAGATACCTGTCCTGCTGCCATCCTCTATAACACCAAGCGGGAGACTCAGGAGTCCTGTTACTTGCAGGTGCACCACCACACACGACCTTGTAATGGGGACCGGTTAGACCACACGGGCCAATGTGAGATTGGGTGGGTCAGACAAGGGGGGTCCAGCCGTTACAATTGGAGGCGCTGCTGAGAGACCTGTTAACAGGACAGGCTTTTGCTAGGCACACAATAGGAAACAGGGAAAGAGTCTGCTGCCACTTTGTGCTGCGTGGGACGGAGCCAGGGGTAGTCAGGGAGATGCTGGAGCTGCATGCCGCAAAGACGCCTTGGGATCCGTTAGGGGTTAGTGAGTCTGGAGCCGGGGGCTATTGCTGTTCTAGTCGCCTTGAGGTAGCGCTAGCGGGGGACGCCTGAAGGGGTAAACTGGTAACTTAGGGCAGGAATTCTGGAAGGGTCCGCACTGGGCTAGCCAAAAGTAGGTCGACGCCCAAAGTACTGCATGGAAGAGCCAGAGTACTCTAGTCTCCATTCCAGGTCACTTACCAAGGAGCACAGACTGGAGGAACGTGTTACAGTAGACACAGAAAGAGTGAGCCTAGCCTGAGGTAGTGCAACCACGAGTCAGATCTACGTTAGGTACACAAGGTGGTGCACAAGGCATGTTTATTGTACGGATGTGGTAGCTGCCCCGCAGCGTGGAGCTCCACGTACAGGAAATCGGTGTTCAACGATCAAGAGAGAACCGTCAGAATGGAGGATCTGCATAGAGTAGAAGGTCCAGGATGGCGGGGAGAGAGAACCACAAGAATGGAGGATCTGCATAGAGCAGAAGGTCCAGGATTGCGGTCAGAGGAAGAACACGCATATGAACTGTGCGTGGACGAAGAACAAGCTACAGGAGAGACTCTTGTGTGTTTGCTCTGGAATGGCGTGAAAGCTGTGGCTGCGCCGTGTTTATCATGTTTTTGTTCTCGGGATGATACCCCTGAGAATAATGAGCATGACAGTGTTATCCGATGGGAGGAACGAAATGGACTTTGTTATACCCCAATTAACAAACAGCCAGACGCTGCCTTCAATGGGAAAAAGGACAATACTTACCAAGATGGCGGTTCCCGCGTTCCCGGGACACCGCGTGGGCATGCTGCAGAAAGTCTTGCAATTTTGCAGTTTGCTAATTGTTGGCCAGGATTGGCGCCAACGAGAAAACTCCACCCCGATGGGGAGTTTGGCGCGAAAGCTGGAGCTGCGCTCTCATGGACTATGACTCACTCCGCACCTGTGCTGGGTCAGCCTACAAGTCTACGAGACATCCCCCTAGTTTCAACCAGGGGGAGTGGTTTGCGGTTCCACCGGATGTCGACAGAGAAAGTGGCAGGAGGGGTTGCTACATCAGCCCATGCCTTTCAGTTGCGAAGAGCCATTGACCAGTATAGACCTCTGAGACGAGTGCCTCCGCTGGTAAAGATGGCTGAAGCTGCTGAAAAAGTGGACCAGAGTCCGGTGATCTCCACTCACCCCTATTCGGCTCCAGGAGGCTTCCTGGTAATCCGTGTGGAGGGTGTGGAGACTGTGGCGTGTCTTTGCCTGCAGTGCAGACTGCTGGGCGTTGCCGGATGTCCTCGTGGAGGAAGAGATCCCGATTGGGGATCCAACCCAAGATGGCGTCGCAGCACGTGCGTGTGCGGAGGTGGTTCCGGATGACCAGAGCGGCATCGAATGGGAGATGGTGGCGCCTCTGCGGTCGAGCAGCGGAAGACGATCTCCTACTACCAGGGGGAGCGGGCGTTCGAGTTGCAGAAAAAGAAGCCCAGCTGCTGGAGACAAAAACGGACTTTGTGGCGACGTTAAGGCAGGTATCGCTGGAGAGCAGGTCGTAACCCTGTCAATGCCTACTGTTCGGTCCCGTCCCCAAACCCCGTCCACTCCAAAGGTTAGCCCCAAGGCCCTAGCTAAAGCCCCTGTCCCCGTCACTATTTTATTTGGGTCCAGTTCCAGCTTAGGGTTGTCCGGGGAGTCACGGGGTCCTTCCGATGATCGGACTGGAAGCCTGGACTTGGGAACTTCGGATGATGGGTCGGAGGGAGGAGGGAGGATGTCCCGACAAGTGTCGGTATCCAGTGATTGCCCTAGTGTGCTAAGCATTACAGTGAGAAACACCTCACAGTATAAAGGAGTTGTCGAGCGATCTGAGGGTACGTCCGGGGTATCTTCTGGTGGGCCTGATGAGGAGTCCATAGAAGAGTCTATAGACCCTAGCTCCGAAGAACGGAAGGAGACTAGGTGGTGGGCCCCGTTGTACGAGGGGTATGTATCCTGGTTCGACCGCACCCGATTTATCTTAGAGAGGGAGGGGGTGGTTGATCACTGGTGGGCTGCCGGTGACTTTGACGACGAGGCATACCTTAGGGCCCTAAGGGTAAGGTGGGATCGTATCCAGGCAGGCCTTATTATCCCTAAGGGGTCCGCAGGGTTGGATGACCCGGTAGAGACCGATGAGCCCCTGTCATGGGTGCTGCCCGGGGCGGCTGGCAAAAGTAGCTTGACCAGGGTTTGCCGAGCTGAACGGGCTATTGCGGCAAAATACAGAAGGTCGCATGGGCTTGATTACCCGTATGTCCGGGAACCTCTAATGAGAGAGATAGAGGAGAATAGGGAGAGATGGCTTAAAAATGATATCCAACACTATATCATAGAGAAAGGAGGAGCCATTAAAGGGGTGCAGGCCGAGCAGAGGGTAGCTCAACTTATGCGGGTCTGGAAGATAGGACGCAGTGTGAACATGCACAAAGTGGTGTATTGCAATGAGCGAGGGGTACCACGGGAATACAGCGTGACTGTGCATGATGCCGCGGGGCGGGAGGTGAAGAAGCCAGATCCTCGACATTATTATTGAGAAACACAATAGAGTGGTCTGTTGTTTTCTTTAGCGCTCCCTGCTGGTCAGTGAGTGCGATGGGCTTGCATTATTATGTCAATGTGATGATGTTTGCCATGTTATTTGTGTGTTCTTTTGCCGTGTTTCCTGGCGCAAGGTACACCAAATTTAGGTCCCAGCCGGGACGGTGGGTATTAACCAGGGGGAGTATGTAGCCATGCATAATAATGACTGCATACATCTTCCCTGTTGGCAGTAAGTCCTGGTAAGTACAGGTCTGCCAACAGTAGTTATGGAGGTTTTCCCTCACACCCTGGTGTGGTGCCCTGTGTAAGGAAGGGAGTGGCTGTATGCTCTGAGTCCCTGGATAGTGACATCAGAGATGCGCCTGCCCCCTGAGGTATAAAGGGCACAACATTGTCAGTTAGTGTTGTTGAAAGGTTGGCAGAGAAGCATCTGGTAGAATGTATCTTCCTGCATAAGGGATTGGAGGAATACTTTTATGACCCTAGTGCTGTAACTAGCGGTAGCAGAGTGACCAATCAAGTCTGTCTAAGCCACACTGTGTCCAGGGACCTGGCGCAGCGGTGATCTCCCTAGGAGAACGGGAATCCCACTTCAATACGGGAGGGCGTACCTGGCAAAGAGACAGCACGGAGAGATGTGCGGCTAGAGCCGGCAGCTGCATGGGGCAGTCTGTTACATCCAAATCTTATACTATATTAGTGAAAGCACGTTATGTTTGCCTGCCTGGATGTCCGGTGTCCCTAGGGGAAATCTCATTGGTCCCTTGGGTCGCCCGCCCCCGCACACCTCTCATTGGCCTGAGGCGGAGTGACGGCCCACACACACACACACACACAACACAGCAGCTCTATACACACACACACACACACACACAACACAGCAGCTCTATACACACACACACACACACACACAACACAGCAGCTCTATACACACACACACACACACACAACACAGCAGCTCTATACACACACACACACACACACACACACAACACAGCAGCTCTATACACACACACACACACACACACACACACAACACAGCAGCTCTATACACACACACACACACAACACAGCAGCTCTATACACACACACACACACACACACACAACACAGCAGCTCTATACACACACACACACAACACAGCAGCTCTATACACACACACACACAACACAGCAGCTCTATACACACACACACAACACAGCAGCTCTATACACACACACACACACACAACACAGCAGCTCTATACACACACACACACACAACACAGCAGCTCTATACACACACACACAACACAGCAGCTCTATACACACACACACACAACACAGCAGCTCTATACACACACACACACACACACACAACACAGCAGCTCTATACACACACACACACCCTCTGTCCGCCCCCCTCCCCCCCCCTCACATGCGCCATCCTGCACTGGCTCCGGACGGGAAGCGCGGCCCTCCTACCCCAGCCGCTCCCTTACCTCCCCGGCGCTACCACCCGCTCAGGTAAGTCACTGTGCGTCCCGCCTCAGCCTCAGGCCCACTGCGCGTCCCGCCTCAGCCTCAGGCCCACTGCGCGTCCCGCCTCAGCCTCAGGCCCACTGCGCGTCCCGCCTCAGCCTCAGGCCCACTGCGCCTCCCGCCTCAGCCTCAGGCCCACTGCGCGTCCCGCCTCAGCCTCAGGCCCACACAGGGCGCTTCCTACCGCCGCTCAGCCAGACGCCACATCGAGCGGGCGCCGGGGGGGGGGGGGAGCGTGAGTCTTAGGCCCACACAGGGCGCTTCCTGCAGCCGCCTGCACGCCTCACTCAGCAGGACGGCACATCGGGGGACCAAGCGGCCGCCGGGGGGGGGAGCGCGAGTCACAGGGAACGGGGGGGGGGAGTCACGGGGAACGGGGGGGGAGGGAAATGCCCATACATAAATTATGACAATACATATGCCCACCGCTCTCCACCCCCCCCCCACTCCCCTTTCCCCCCCCCCGCTCCCCTTCCCCCCCCCCCGCTCCCCTTTCTCCCCCCCGCTCCCCTTTCTCCCCCCCCCCGCTCCCCTTTCTCCCCCCCCCCGCTCCCCTTTCTCCCCCCCCCCGCTCCCCTTTCTCCCCCCCCCGCTCCCCTTTCTCCCCCCCCGCTCCCCTTTCTCCCCCCCCGCTCCCCTTTCTCCCCCCCCGCTCCCCTTTCTCCCCCCCCCGCTCCCCTTTCTCCCCCCCCCCGCTCCCCTTTCTCCCCCCCCCGCTCCCCTTTCTCCCCCCCCCGCTCCCCTTTCTCCCCCCCGCTCCCCTTTCTCCCCCCCGCTCCCCTTTCTCCCCCCCCGCTCCCCTTTCTCCCCCCCGCTCCCCTTTCTCCCCCCCCGCTCCCCTTTCTCCCCCCCCCGCTCCCCTTTCTCCCCCCCCCCACTCCCCTTTCTCCCCCCCGCTCCCCTTTCTCCCCCCCCCCCGCTCCCCTTTCTCCCCCCCCGCTCCCCTTTCTCCCCCCCCGCTCCCCTTTCTCCCCCCCCGCTCCCCTTTCTCCCCCCCCCGCTCCCCTTTCTCCCCCCCCCCCCGCTCCCCTTTCTCCCCCCCCCGCTCCCCTTTCTCCCCCCCGCTCCCCTTTCTCCCCCCCCCCGCTCCCCTTTCTCCCCCCCCCCCCGCTCCCCTTTCTCCCCCCCCCCGAAACCTTTACAACAAATACTCACCTATTGTTCCACGAGTTATAAATAATACTACCTATTACGCATTTACATCCCGGGCAACGCCGGGTCTCTCAGCTAGTCTATAATAAAGATGCCTTGTTCAAAGAAACCCCCACTGTGTGAGTGTGAGATTACTCAACAGTGGCAGTCACCACCGAGAAGGAGTTCCTCACCAGGACCATCTCCCTGCGGAAGCATAGATCCTGATGAGGTGGAGGCGCTGCACATGAAGTAAGTTGGACTCGTAACCACTACCTCAGATACCTGTCCTGCTGCCATCCTCTATAACACCAAGCGGGAGACTCAGGAGTCCTGTTACTTGCAGGTGCACCACCACACACGACCTTGTAATGGGGACCGGTTAGACCACACGGGCCAATGTGAGATTGGGTGGGTCAGACAAGGGGGGTCCAGCCGTTACATAAGCATAGATCAATATTACATGCACCTAGTGATAAGGTGTCTATAAGGAATTCAATACTAGTGACACCTCACAACCACCAATTATAGTATGGTACTGTGCATGACTATGTGTATATCAGAACAAGGACATCTACAGTATATCTATATACTTTATAATAAATAACTAAGACATATTTCAGTGGTTTTATATGATTTTATTATTCATTTTTTGCACTTAGAAGAGTTGAATATCTATTAAAATGTTATTGTTTTTGGATTGTATCCCTCCTGGTTGTTGCATTAAGTATATGCTGGGACTAATCAGTTCCCTCACTATTTTTTAATCTTATTGTAGGCGGTGTGCAATTAAGTGGGTCTCTTTTTGTGACTATTTCTTGGTCATTTGGTATTCATGTTTTTAAATGAACCAACAACATCGGCAGTTTAGCATGAACTATTTCTTACTTATGACTAAAAGCAGCAGTCCCCACTACTCGTTTATATTTAGCCCCTAGCCACCTCCCCACTTTATTTTTACTTAGGTGGAAAGCATGTAATCTCTGGAGTTTGCCCCTTGTTAATTTCAACTCTGGGGATGCCCTGGTTCCAGAGATACATACCTGTATTGTACTTTATGTCTTTATTTATATAGCGGCAAAAGTGTACTCAGCGCTTCACAAAGAATACAGTACAAGGAATTATAATAATACAATAAGCTCAGCAAAGTCAGACAATAGGAAAGGAAATCTCTGCCCCGAAGAGCTTACAATCTAAGAAGTTTGAGGGGAAATTTACAGAGACAGAAGGTGAGGGAATAAGTGCTGTGTATGGCAGTGCTTGGCTACAATTGGTGGTATTACTGACTGTGGGACAGTAGCCATGAGTGCGGGCTGTTGGGATGTTTAACTTGTGGGGCGTGTTTTAAGGTTAGTCAGTATTAAATCAGAAGGTTAACACCATTTACAGGGGAAGAGATGACAGGGATGCATGGGTGATATCAGGTATGTATGTCTTTGTTCAGGCTTAGGGGAGATCCCCAGCAGCAGGAAGGAGTAGATAGAGGGTGTGAATAGAGGATTTGTGTGGGTGTTTTTTATTGAGGGTTAAAGAAGTTGCTGGGAGAGAGGTGTATAAATAATGGTGCAGTGGGGAGTGTGGAAGTTGTAGAGAACAGAAACGCTCACAAAAGGAATGAGGAAACAGTAAACAGAAAAAGTAATAGGGAGAGAATAGCGATATGCAGGAGGAGAGACTTCCCAGTTATTGGAGGATAGGAAGATTTCAAATAATCACAGCATTTAGAAATTCAAGTTCTCACAGCTGCAGAGTTGTTGTTGTTGTGGTGCAGAGTCCAGATCTTCCTCTAATTTCAACTCCAAAATTAACTCCAGACACTTTCAATGTTACACTTTAAGTTTAAAACGTTTCACAGCCAAGAGAGACTGCCTTATATATGTAGCCAGGTCACCTGTTTTCCCCTTCGCCCTCCTAGGGCGCCTCCGTGGCCAGGAGAGATGCCGGGTGCTGCCGGAGGCCAGCGGCAGACCCGACGGCCATCCCAAGGGTGGGGGCCGTTGCAGGGAGCGGTGTGCTGTCTCCACGAGCGGGCCGGTTGCCGGGGACGCGATCGGGCCGTTGCTAAGGCCGCGATCGTGTCTCTAAGGTCCCGGCGGCCGGCGAAGAGAGCGCCGCCATTACTCCACCACTCGCGCATGCGCAGGAGTCGCGCGAGAGTAGGGACAGTGAGAGGGATGTTGCGGCGGCCATTAGGGGTTAGTGTAGGCAGAGGGGAGGAGCGCACGCGGCCCCAATGTTATTGTAAGGGCCTCGGGACTACAATTCCCATGAGGCATAGCGAGGCAGGCACCAGGTGCCTGATAGGAGCCAATAGGGCTGTAGGACTGCCCTGGAGGGAGATAGATACATTTGGCGGGCTGGAGCTGCGAGTCAGTGAGGAAGAAGCAGGGCAAGGAGACAGACAGAGGAAGGAGGTAGGGTGCAGGAGCCGGAGACTCCCTGCACTAAGGCCCTAGTTAGCCCTGAGTCCCCAGTAGTGTGAGTGTTGCCAGGGACAGCCCTCAGGATAGGGAACCTGTCACTTACTTTAGTTGGCACTGGGGAACAGCAGGGAAGATAAGGACAACTGGGGGGTTTCATAGCGGTAACCAATCCGGGGAGCCATAGCCCAGGGTCCTGTTGTGAATTAGTGGCACGAGACAGCTGGGGGGTTCATAGCGGTAACCAGTCCGGGGAGCCATAGCCCAGGGTCCGTGTTGCGAGTGGCGAGGCCACTGGGGGGGTTTCATAGCGGTAACCAATCCGGGGAGCCATAGCCCAGGGCGGCGTTGCGCGTAGTACGAGGCAACTGGGGGGGGTTCATAGCGGTAACCAGTCCGGGGATCCATGGCCCAGGGCCCGTATTATGAGTAGGGTGGGTACAAGACCTACCTATATAGGATAGGCAACCCCGAAGGCCCTAGGAGATTGACCCTTAAGCCACTTAAGGATGCTGTGTTATAGGGACGCCTATAGTGTAGTATGTGTCATGTTGCTATTGTGTTAGTGAGGGACTCAGCGGATGCTGCGGTTCCAGTGAAGGAGTTCGGACCCACATTGGGGTCACAGAGAATATCGCCAGGATAGGATCAGACGGATTCATCACGCGTCTGACCCTTTGTGAAGCGTTGCTGATCCGAGCACTGGAGTGCTCGGCAGGTATCTACAGTTCTAAGTGCACCACCGGGCCCTTAGCTTAATAGTGACTGCGCAGTCACCCATTGACTCTCTGCAAGAGTGCGGGACATTGGGTGGGGTTCTTTGGACACTGGGTGGGATCACCTAGTGTTGGGGAATCGTCCTGCGAGACGTCACGGTTAGTGTCTCCTCCTGAGAGGGACACAGGTTATATTATGAATGTGATGTGTCGTATTACATGTTAGTAAAGTCCTTAGTTATTATACCCCATTGTGTATGTGATTATTGAGTTTGTCCTGCGAGGATCCACTCCCTCTTTGGTGGGAGCCATCGCAGGTGGAGGCGCTGCACATATTGAGTAAGTGGTTACCCCTAGTATAATTGCCCCAGGTTCCCAGTGGCGGAAGCTCAGCCCTCCTGTGAGCCTACAGGTATACGCACCACACCGGTAACACTACATGTTCTACTCACCCACACTATATATGAGGTTGGGTGGGGTGGAATACCCGTTACATATAGTTAAACACGTTCACTTGACTAACAACTAAGGGAGGGGTCTGCCTATTCAGCTCATACCAGTAAGATGTTAAATAGATGAAAGTTCTTTCAATTGCTAGATGAAAATCAGATCAGTCATACCTGTTTGAAGAAATTAATCAGAATATTAGTCCAGATATTCAGAATGCATCCATGATTAAAGATTAATCTCCAAAATTAACTCCAGAGACTTTCAATGTTACACTTTAAAATGTTGCACAGCCATAAACGTACCTGTAAACGTAGGGTCGCTACTGTCCCCACCAGGGAAACAAAATGGCGGTTTAAATCTTCTGTAGAACATGGGCCAATAGGAAGCTGCGACATTATCTGTTGTGGTTTACTATTGACACAAGTGACACAGGGGATGGAGGCCTTCCTAATAATTTCCTCTCTACTGTGGCCGCAAGACTCCCTTCTCCACGTTGCTCCAACAAATGTCCTAATTTCATCCTCCAATCTTACTTTTGATCGTCATCTTGGTACTTTGTTATCCATTGGAATCCAGTCAAGTACCATCTTTGCCCAACGATTGGTAATTTCTTCTTGTGATATGACCAAGCCACTGCCATTTTAATTTCGTCACCCGTGTTTGCTTTTGATATCACTCATTCTTTCCCCTGTCTTTGTGTAATACCGAGAAGTCAGTCTCAGTCTCTCCGTCTCTCAGTCTCTCTCTCTCTCATACACTCTCTATCTCTGTCATTGTTCCTTGTTGAACTCATGATTGAAAAAACAGAGAGCTAAAACGTTTAACATCGCACAATTTTGTGAAGCGGTTCCATAAAGCTTGGGCCACATGTTAATGGAAGAACAGTTTTAACTGTGGTAAAACTAAAGACTTCTGAAACGCCCACAGTTATGTAAAACAATACACTTCTCCATTAGTGATTACATTTTGAGAAAAATGTGTTGTTTATCAAAATATTGACAAAATAGTCCGAAAGATGTAAATGGTGGAAATTGTTTGACAGTAACAGTGCAATAAACTTCTTGGATTTAAAGTAAGGTGCAAACGCAATAGGAGGAGATGTAGCAGGCAGTCAGGCACATTTGTCTGGCTTCATTGTCTGTTCTGGTGCACTATGCTAATGTTGGAATATGTCATGATTAAAGCCATGTGAGGCTGCGGTCCCAGTCACTGCCACAGCGCACGGCTCGGCGTGCGCTGTGCGTGTAAGCAGCGCCCCTCAATGGGGGAGGGCCCAGTACGCACCTTCCCGCTGAAGGTGCAGCCCTCCCGTGCTGCAGGTTTTTTTTCAACTCAATGAAATTGAGTTCAAACCCTGCGACGGAGGCGTGGCCACGCCCCCACCGGCGTTTCACCCAATGAGGGCGAACTAGCCGCGTGACGTAATGGCCACGCCCCCGCAAATCCCTGACAACGCCCCCTCCCGCCGCAAGCTCCCTCTCTCCCTGTCAGACCGCAGATCGCGGTTAGCGCTGTGCACGTGCTGCCCCCCCCATCCCCTCGCCGGGCGCGCATGTCACAGACATTACTGGGACCGCAGCCTAAGAATTAAGGTTTTTGTGAAGTATGCCATCCAAGTGGTTAACCTTCTTACTAAAATAACTTTTGATTGTGCTTCCTTCTGGCAATGAGGATCGGTGTCATAGAAAGCTATGGGTTCATGGCTTAAGTGGTAATCTTAGTTCAAATAATGACTTACAGTAAGTGGTAATCTTAGTTCAAATAAAGGTGCACAGAAACTCATGATGTTCAGTATCTGCCATGGTTGCTTTGTTCTACACTGAGAATCACATGAATCAAAACCTACAAAGGCAGAAACGGCTCTCCAGAGGACTTGTTGATAAAATCAATAATAAATCTTTATTATGAAATCGACGTTTTGGTCCTGTATTGGACCTTTGTCAAGATATGTCAAGATACTGTATCTTGACAAAGGTCCAAGTCAGGACCAAAACGTCGATTCCATAATAACACTTTATTATTGATTTTATTCAACATGTCCTCTGGAATGGCCATTTCTGCTTTGTAGATATAATTGGAAATCAAACAATTAAGACCAGACGTTTTGATTTCTTATATTAAAATGCAATGGGTACAGATATTCAAATAGGTGTTATTGTTTTCTGGATGGGCAAGCTTCAAAGCCCTTATATACATTCCTTACATATCAGACAGAAGGGCGACTGAGGCTACTCTCTATTGCTTATACATTACAGATTCATGTTTAATTATGATAATTCATAATCAGTACAATTTTTAGTGATATCATGTATACCTTGGTGAACTGCACATTTACACTATCGTACTCGTGTAAAAAGTGAGTGGATATCATTTTTACAAATCTCAGATAATTAATTTCCCTCTCGAGGATACAAATGGAGCTGTCACCGGTGGTAATTATGCGTTTGTCAGATTCCTCTGAGTGTAAGGACGTGGGTACCATTAATTTGATAACTACTGGGATGGAATTATTAAGTATATGATACTCCCTGATGAAATTGTAAATTAAATAATTCCCTCCTCCTAGAAATACAGTTGTAAAGAAGGCATGTTTTTCCCCCCTCAAAGACTTGTGGGGTACAGAAAAAAAGGTCTTTAAGCCTCACAAAGGAATATTCAACTGCGATTACACTGTATGGGTAGGGGTCTCACATCTGCCTCAGGATCCCTTGAGGAAGCTATGACAGCACTATCGCCGGTAATGTGGAGGTTTTCTGTTTTACTCCTTTCTATTTTACGTATAAACTGTCTGACACTGTGTAGTGTACAGTATGTCATTTTATAATCCCCTTTTAAGGTAATAAGTACTGTAATAAGCACTGTAAACCTTATGTAATACTAAATCGACAATCCAAGCGGCCATGTTTTTTTCCATTTTTGTTTATTTTTTCCCGCTGGATTGATTCATATTTGTAGAAAGGACAGATATACAGGGATATACCAAATATGTAAACAATGGAAGGATGTTGATCCAGGGAGTAATCAGATTGCCAATATTTGGAGGCAGGAAGGAATTTATTTTTCCCCTTATGAGATATCATTGGATGATATGTCTCTGGGGTTTTTTATTTGCCTTCCTCTGGATCAATATACTGTAAGTATAGATATAGGATAAAGTATCTGTCGTCAAATTTATCATAGTTTGAACTTGATGTACATATGTCTTTTTTCAACCTTGTCTACTATGTAACTATGTACAGTAAATATGTAAGAGATTGCCCTACATTTCTGACACATTTTGCAAAATTGGGATTTTGATTAATTTATATATTTTTTTATTAGAAAAAGGAGGGCAGGGTATTTAGCCCCTTATATTAATTTGGTGGCAGCATAATTGGGGTGCAGTGTGACAGTGTTGGTGGTGTGAGAACTAATTTCAGTGCCCTGCGGGAAGGTGGGCAGTAGTTGTTTACCTATTCGCACACACACACACACATACACACACACACACACACACACACACACACACACACACACACACACACACACACACACACACACACACACACACACACACACACACACACACACACACACACACACACACACACACACACACACACACACACACACCCTTCCCATTCCTCCCTCTCTTGCTTTCCCCTCCTTTGGGGCTCACACTGTCCAGATCTTCTCTCCTCTCCCTTTCCACATGGTGGTCATCTATCGCCCACCTACCTCTACTCATCCCCCTTCTGTCTTTCTCTCTCACTTTATGCTCAGCCAGTTTGTAGCAGGGCTGGTTGAGTATTTAAAGGACAGACAGTCAATGGTAGGAAAGCACACAGCTGCGGAGTAATGAACGAGAACCGCCCCTAGACATATTCAGTCCACTGGTAGGCAGGGGCGGGAGGAGTGCAGGTGTGGAGTAATTGCTGATGGAGTTAACTCCTCGTGTGCCTATGGTTTTGCGGCGCCTGCGTGTAGCTTGTGTGTGGTGCGCCTCACCTGTGACGTCACTGGGGCAGAGCCTGAGCGAGATCTGTGCGGTGTCCCTCAGCCTGGTAGAGCGGCGTGTGTCAGCCGCTTCATCGGGGGACACGTCACGGGGGCAGGGCCTAAGCACAGGACGTGTGGTGTCCCCCAGCCTGGCAGTGTGGCATGCGTTACCTGTCCAGGGGGTTGAGGCAATCCTCACACAATTAGAGCCAAGCCAAGTGATTTGAACGATATGTCACTCTGTGGCAACTCACCCCATCCACTTATGGTTACAATAAAATTGATGAGCGCTCCAATCCTGGGGTGCCAATGTAGGATAGCCACGGGTCCCACACCCTCGAAAATGTGGTTC
Source organism: Ascaphus truei (assembly GCF_040206685.1). NCBI lineage: Eukaryota > Metazoa > Chordata > Amphibia > Anura > Ascaphidae > Ascaphus > Ascaphus truei. The sequence goes on from NC_134493.1 coordinate 19,520,849, forward strand.
ATTCCTCCCTCAGGAAAGAGGTTATTTGTTCCATAATACTATTCTAAATGTGACATTCAACCACGTTTTAGGGGGGATCCCCGAGTTTCAACCAATGTTCTGATGTGCATGGCCACAAGTATGTGGGTCGTTATTTTCTCTTTTCTGCACTAGAGATGGCAGGAGGCATTTTGTTGAAGCGGGCATCCAAGACTCGGGTCTTAAGCAGGAGGCCAGGATCCCATTGATCAAGGAGAACGTTTGGGGTCCGAGTGGCTTTATGAGAGGGCAGAACTAGCAGATGTGGGAGAGAACCATTATTCCCAAAACCTCTAAAACATCTGGGGGATGATGTGTGATGGGATTTACAACAAATGTGCTAGAAAGTACTCTAAAGGGACCTGGAAAATAATAAATATGGTATTACAATTAAAAAATTAGTAACCTCAAAATCGGATGATCAACTGTTTAAAAACTCTCTAACCAAATGGAAGAATGTCATACCGGGAATTACAGACGGAACTGCAAATGAAAGCCCTTACACCCACATAAATGTACACAATCTCTGTATTGGGGAGAGACACACAACTAAAAATCCTACACAGGGCTAATATTGCACCAAATGTTTCAGCTAAGTCAGCATAACCAAGGAATATGGACATTTATTTTCAAGTACACAGTACATGTGATCAATGGAAGGACTTTATTGTTGTATTGTAGCTTTGCAGGATCTGCTCCTTGTTAGTCTCCGTGTTGGTTGTAATAATTCTTTGTATTTATACTGTAGCTTCAAGACGCGGCACGTGCCTGATAAAAACGTATGTTAATGATGTGAGCGCATAGAAGGTCCGCGCTTCTGTAACATACAGTATTTCTTTCTTCTCGTTTTCGTCTATTTCTCTGCGAATTAAATAAAGAAAATGATGGTCTCTTTAACAGATGAACATTTTATAACAAGTAATGCTGTTACCCCATTGCCGTGCTGCTTCTATTGTTTGTCTCTACATATACAGGTCTATGAGTCCAGAAGGGTTATGTTATTGCAATCAGACAAATCTATCAGTTTATTTACATTCATTTGCAAAGCAGCTGGTGTTGCTAATATTTGAAGAACTATTAGGAGAGTTCTGTGTGGATTATTTGAAGCAGCAACCAACAGTAAACAAGTGTTTTCGTTTTAACTCCCCTCCTCCTACTTTCTCGTTCTTCTATTGGTCATTCTAACCGGGTGGCAATACCACAAACAACAGAGGCCTATAACTTACATGTATTATCTGTCTGTATTATCACTTACTGTATTCAGAGCAGGGAGTCACAGCTATATGTATGGGAACACTTACTGTATTCAGAGCAGGGAGTCACAGCTATATGTATGGGAACACTTACTGTATTCAGAGCAGGGAGTCACAGCTATATGTACGGGAACACTTACTGTATTCAGAGCAGGGAGTCACAGCTATATGTATGGGAATACTTACTGTATTCAGTGCAAGGGAGTCACAGCTATATGTATGGGAACACTTACTGTATTCAGAGCAGGGAGTCACAGCTATATGTACGGGAACACTTACTGTATTCAGAGCAGGGAGTCACAGCTATATGTACGGGAACACTTACTGTATTCAGTGCAGGGAGTCACAGCTATATGTACGAGAACACTTACTGTATTCAGAGCAGGGAGTCACAGCTCTATGTACGGGAACACTTACTGTATTCAGAGCAGGGAGTCACAGCTATATGTACGAGAACACTTACTGTATTCAGAGCAGGGAGTCACAGCTCTATGTACGGGAACACTTACTGTATTCAGAGCAGAGAGTCACAGCTCTATGTACGGGAACACTTACTGTATTCAGAGCAGGGAGTCACAGCTATATGTATGGGAACACTTACTGTATTCAGTGCAAGGGAGTCACAGCTATATGTATGGGAACACTTACTGTATTCAGTGCAGGGAGTCACAGCTATATGTATGGGAACACTTACTGTATTCAGAGCAGGGAGTCACAGCTATATGTACGGGAACACTTACTGTATTCAGAGCAGGGAGTCACAGCTCTATGTACGGGAACACTTACTGTATTCAGAGCAGGGAGTCACAGCTATATGTACGGGAACACTTACTGTATTCAGAGCAGGGGGTCGCAGCTATATGTATGGGAACACTTACTGTATTCAGAGCAGGGAGTCACAGCTATATGTACGGGAACACTTACTGTATTCAGTGCAAGGGAGTCACAGCTATATGTATGGGAACACTTACTGTATTCAGTGCAGGGAGTCACAGCTATATGTATGGGAACACTTACTGTATTCAGAGCAGGGAGTCACAGCTATATGTATGGGAACACTTACTGTATTCAGAGCAGGGAGTCACAGCTATATGTACAGGAACACTTACTGTATTCAGAGCAGGGAGTCACAGCTATATGTACGGGAACACTTACTGTATTCAGAGCAGGGAGTCACAGCTATATGTATGGGAACACTTACTGTATTCAGAGCAGGGAGTCATAGCTTTATGTATGGGAACACTTACTGTATTCAGAGCAGGGGGTCACAGCTATATGTACGGGAACACTTACTGTATTCAGAGCAGGGAGTCACAGCTATATGTACGGGAACACTTACTGTATTCTGAGCAGGGAGTCACAGCTATATGTACGGGAACACTTACTGTATTCTGAGCAGGGAGTCACAGCTATATGTACGGGAACACTTACTGTATTCAGAGCAGGGAGTCACAGCTATATGTACGGGAACACTTACTGTATTCAGAGCAGGGAGTCACAGCTATATGTACGGGAACACTTACTGTATTCAGAGCAGGGAGTCACAGCTATATGTACGGGAACACTTACTGTATTCAGAGCAGGGAGTCACAGCTATATGTATGGGAACACTTACTGTATTCAGAGCAGGGAGTCATAGCTTTATGTATGGGAACTCTTACTGTATTCAGAGCAGGGAGTCACAGCTATATGTACGGGAACACTTACTGTATTCAGAGCAGGGAGTCACAGCTATATATACGGGAACACTTACTGCACTCGGAGCAGGGAGTCGCAGCTATATGTACGGGAACACTTACTGTATTCAGAGCAGGGAGTCACAGCTATATGTACGGGAACACTTACTGTATTCAGAGCAGGGAGTCACAGCTCTATGTATGGGAACCCTTACTGTATTCAGAGCAGGGAGTCACAGCTATATGTACGGGAACTCTTACTGTATTCGGAGCAGGGATTTGCAGCTATATGTATGGGAACACTTACTGTATTCAGAGCAGGGAGTCGTAGCTATATGTACGGGAACACTTACTGTATTCAGAGCAGGGAGTCACAGCTATATGTATGGGAACACTTACTGTATTCAGAGCAGGGAGTCATAGCTTTATGTGTCATGGAACAGGAACACCCCTGTCTACACTTCTGTTTCACCCCCCCCTGTCTTTGCAGCCCTGTTTGTCAGCCTGCTCAGAGCCAGCTGCATGTGTTAGATTCTGCTCACAAACACAGTGCCAGTTCCCCTTTTCCAGCAGTATGCTGCATTAAGATGCAACATTTCTGTTACATGTTGCAGCTCCCCCAGACACTCCTGTGAGTTGTCATGGCAGCCCCAGCTTTCCTCTCAAATGGGCTGGTCTGCTTCTCCCCCTCTGTTCTGCCCACAGATGGTTTGTCCCCAGACCATTTTATTACTCAGTATGCATCACCACCTCCTTTCCACCATTTTCCCTGGACTTGTGAGTACCTTGCTGTAATCCCTGTAATTGTGATGAAGAAGTATCTTTTCACCTCCCTTGAATACTGAGCACACACAGAGACACCTACACCTCTACACAAGAGACTGTACCTTATCCTGTTTTCCCTCAATAAAACCAAGAAAAGAAACAGATCTTGTCGTGCTTAGGAAAGAGGGCGAGTTGGCACTATCTGAGCTAAGTCATAACCACGTGATCCTCTGGCTTCCAGAATAGTGAAAAGATAATCGTGTGCCTTACAGACACTAACAGGAACTGCTACTCCAGACTCCATTATACAGAGTGGCCTCTACAGCAGTACAAGCAAGCAGCTTACACAGCTATACAGAGCAACCTCTACACCACACAAAGGAAGCACCAAGTAGCTAAAACTGCAAGCAGCCTGCAGCTTTCACAGACAACCAGTAGCTCAAACTGCACAGCAGCCTTGCAACAAACAGTGCTTCTCTCACAATACCTAACTGCCTTTTTCTCTGTCTGAGTCCACCCCCTGCACAGCCCCACAGTGAGGAGCCACCTTCCCACCTACCCCTGCGCACGTTCCCACGGCCAGCGCCATCAAGGGCCACGCCACCGGACACCCGCCAGGACACGGGTCAGAGCCAACGGACACCTGTAAGTACAGCTACCCCAACGCTGCACGCTGCAGGACACCGCTCAGCATCATCTGAGACAGACGCCCATCGCTGACAAGGTAAAAGACCGCACGCCACACGCACTGGCAACAGGCCTACACACACCTACAGCATGGCAGAACTCAGAGCCTCACCAGACATCACGCAGGAAAGCGATCTCTCAGACACAGAGACCGCTGCGCATCTGCAACAGGCGCAGGCAGGCGCAAGGCCTAAACGGACAGTCACACTGACACAAAAGGCCCGCGAAAAATATGAGACTGACATTGAAGCGCACCGCGCCAAATTAGAGTTGGCCTGGGAAACAACCGCACTTGGGGTATGCAATGTCGCCGGTGCTGGCAACTCTGTACAACAGCTCGAGCAGGCAATAACTCAATTGAAGATAGATCACGCACGCTATCAAAGACTGTCAGAGGCATATGTCACTTACCTGGCCAGGGCTAACACCGGTGAAAGCCTGCAAGAAGGAGACTTACAAAACAACATTGATCTTGCACGTGACAGCCGCGTGCGGGCCGCCATCACAGATGCGCAAAGCGTGAGAAAAGAGCTCCTCCTGGAGACCGCGTCACAGCGCTCAAGCACATCCAGACATTCTTCAAGGTCAGCAAGATCAGCGCAATCTCACGCATCTAGCGCAAGCGCAAACGCCACCAAGGCTCGAGCCGCCGCAGAGGCCGCACGTGCCAGGGCCGAATATAGTCGCAGAGAGGCAGCCGTAAGGACAGAAAGAGCGCGCATAGAAGAGGAGGAGCAGAATGCTGCCAATACCGCCGGCGCTGCCACCGCCGCCGCTGCCAATGCCGCCGCCGCCACTGCAAATGCCGCCGCTGCGCGTAAAAAGGCCGAATTGGACGCGGATCTGGAGGCACTTAATCAAGAGAAGGAAGCCGCCGCCGCCATAGCCCAAGCTGAAGTCCTAGAAGCAGCCGCGCGACAGGATGGCGGGGAGCAACCGTACAGACGGATTGCCTCAGAGGATCCAGTCCAACGCACTGAAGACTACGTCAGGAGCCTCTTCAGTGTGAACACCAGCGCACCATCTCAACACGGATGGAGCGACTCCACAGATACCGAAGACTTGCCAGGCCCACGAGGAGAAGATGCTGTTCCTGCAATGGTACATGCTGCCTGGGATAGCCACAGCCTCAATAGTGATCCACACGCCAGCGCGCACACGGATGCACCACCACAGGCTCGCAATCCAGGTACACCCACGCGGGAGAAAACAGCCCCTCACACTGGCCAGCAGCCATCACGCGTCCACGCCAAAGAAGAGGCGACCGCACAGACCGTCCCAGCAACTACCTCAGAACGGGACAAACACGCCGATGCCTCAGGTCTGACAGACATAGCCAAGTACATGATCCGGCGCGACTTGGTGCACGCAGGACTCATCAGCTTTGACGACCGCCCTGAGAACTACCGGACGTGGAAGTTCACGTTCAAGGACGCAATCAACAGCTTGGACTTCTCAGCAAGGGAAGAGCTCAACCTGTTAGTCAAGTTCCTGGGGAACGTATCCAGGGAGCAAGCGCAGAGACTTCGGGCGGCAAACGCGCACCAACCCCAAGTAGGTCTTGACCTAGTGTGGGAAAGGCTGGAAGAGTCCTACGGCAGCCCCGAAGCGGTCGAGGATTCACTCTTCAAAAGAATCGACAGCTTCCCCAGGATCACAACTAAAGACTACTCGAAGTTACGAGAGCTCGGGGACCTGCTGCAAGAAATGGAGTTCGTGAGGAAAGACCATTCCTTAATAGGTCTCAACGCCCTAGACTCAGCTCGTGGAGTGAGACCCATCCTGGAGAAGCTACCCTACAACCTCCAAGAAAAATGGATCTCACAAGGCTCCAAATACAAAAGGGAGAAGCAAGTCGCCTTCCCCCTATTCTCATTCTTCGTGAGCTTCATCCGCGAAGCGGCAAGGGCAAGGAACGATCCCAGTTTCATCTTAGGTGCGCAAACCACACACAGTGCAAGCAGCCTGAGGAATGAGAGACCCGTGACAAGATACGGTAACACCCAAACACCCATCTCGGTCCACAGGACGGACATGCCTCCCATGACCCAAACTACCCCTGATCAGTCGGTCGCCGGAGACAAGGAACCAAGGGACCCAAACAAGGAATGTCCCATACACAAGAAGCCACAAACACTCAACAAGTGCTTTGGGTTCAGGATGAAGTCCCTAGAGGAACGCAAGAGGCTACTTGGAGAATTCGGAGTTTGCTTCAAGTGCTGCGGTTCCACGACTCACCTAGCCAGGGACTGTAAGGAAGAGATCAAATGCACAGTGTGCGAAAGTGACAAGCACGTGACAGTGTTACACCCAGAGGCGATGACACTCCACCAACTCAAGAACCCATCCTCCGTAGCGGAGCATGGCGGGGAGAAAGAAGAAGGAGAGTCAACATCCGTCACATCTCAGTGCACTGAGGTATGCGGAAAAGAAGGCGACAAAATGTCCTGCTCCAAAATATGCCTCGTCGCAGTGCACCCCCAGGGACAACCTGAGAAGGCTATTCGGATGTACGCAATCCTCGACGACCAGAGCAACCGATCGCTGGTCAGGTCAGAGTTCTTCGACATGTTTAACATACAAGACGGTGCTTCTCCTTACACTCTCAGAACGTGCGCAGGGCGAATGGAGACCACAGGGAGAAGAGTGAATGGCTACACCATATGCTCTATAGACGGCAAAGTGAAAATGCCCCTTCCCACACTCATCGAGTGCAACCACATGGCCACAAACAGGGACGAGATACCCACACCAGACGTGGCACTCCATTACCCCCACCTCAAAGGAATAGCCAACCACATCCGGCCGATAGAACAAGGCGCCAAGATCCTGCTGCTGCTCGGTAGGGACATCATGAGGGTACATAAAGTCCGTAAACAGCATAACGGACCCCACAACGCACCATACGCCCAAAGACTTGACCTAGGATGGGTGATAGTGGGCAACGTGTGCACCAACAAAGAGCACGGGCAAGACTACGTTGATGCCCGCAGGACGGTGGTGACAGAATGTGGACACACATCTCTCTCTGAACCATGTCTTGGCCATCTCCAAGTGACTGAAGGGCCAAGTGAAGAGGAAAGACAAGATCATACTCCTGAGACCAACAAAGACATCCTCACGTCGATGGGATGCAACAATGGCTTAGGATGCCCAGCAGTCCAGACAGCTAAGGATGACGAGTCGATTCCACCGAAGGAAGAAAGTAACCTCCCAAAGGTGACCGACAAAGGGATCGTCCAAAAGGTAACGAACGATCAAACAGTCCTCTCGCGAGCAGTGACACGACTAAGACGTACAGTTGTTCCTCTCAACAGAGTATCAAGCGACAAAGCAACCAACTGCCACGGCTGGCATAGCCGCAAAAGATTGCGCCCCACAGGTGAAGCCACAGTGTCAAAAGGACTGTCCTCTCACACATCTAAAAAGAGACAGCCACAGAGACATTTCATAAAGGGTTTTACTAGGGCAAAAGAGACTGTTCTTCGTTACGTCCGGGGAGACAATAACCTCCCGATGGCAGTCAACAAAGAAACACAAAAGCGTTTCACCAAACTACGCGGAGATGTTCTCGTGCAAGAGAAATGTACCGATGAACTACGGTGCACAGCGTTCCAAACAACAAGGGACGACAAACAAACACCATCGAGGGAAGATAGAGGATTCCCGAGGTTAACTGTCAAGGAGCTCTCTAAAGACGGACTAGGCAGTTGGGTGACTCCGCTACCATTCCATTCACCAAAAGGACGCTTCCCAAACAATGGCGAACATGCCATCTCTAGGTTCACTTCGCACCTCCGCGACTTAAAAGGGGAACTAGAGACCAAAAACAACCTCGTGGCCTTCATCCAGAAGATAGTCTTTACCGGCCACGCAAAGCCAGCACCTCCAATGGAGAAAGGTGAAGAAGGCCGGTACCTCCAATCATCTAGGGCCTACCACCCTCAGGAACCTGATCAAATCCAGGTAGTGTTCAGCCCCAGCGCTCAGCTCCAGGGAGTCCCCCTGAACGACGCCCTCTTCATTGGGCTGGACTTGACAGCCAGTCTTCCAGGAGTGTTGTCCCGCTCCCAAAAGGAGCCAAAAGCCCTCTCCTTCTGCCAAACGCCAGGTGATAGAGCGACAGGCTGCCACGGCTGGTATACCTACAAGGGGATACACTCTGTGGGTGAAACTACAGAGACAAAAGAACTGTTCTCTTACAAGACTAAAAGGAAACAGTGCCAGAGACTTTTACAAAAAGACTTTGTGGTGCAACCAGCAAACCTGGAGTGGTTCATCCTCCCAACATCCCTCGCTAAAAGACTTTGCCAAGGGATCTCAACACCAGTGGTGCCGGCCGGTATCACCTCGTTATGTGGACATGGACTTTACATTATTATGTTGTTATGTTGTATGCATTGCACATATGTTCCACATAGCCTGCCATATAGTGGTATCTACAGATACCAGACGGGGAGTGTCATGGAACAGGAACACCCCTGTCTACACTTCTGTTTCACCCCCCCCTGTCTTTGCAGCCCTGTTTGTCAGCCTGCTCAGAGCCAGCTGCATGTGTTAGATTCTGCTCACAAACACAGTGCCAGTTCCCCTCTTCCAGCAGTATGCTGCATTAAGATGCAACATTTCTGTTACATGTTGCAGCTTCCCCAGACACTCCTGTGAGTTGTCATGGCAGCCCCAGCTTTCCTCTCAAATGGGCTGGTCTGCTTCTCCCCCTCTGTTCTGCCCACAGATGGTTTGTCCCCAGACCATTTTATTACTCAGTATGCATCACCACCTCCTTTCCACCATTTTCCCTGGACTTGTGAGTACCCTGCTGTAATCCCTGTAATGGTGATGAAGAAGTATCTTTTCACCTCCCTTGAATACTGAGCACACACAGAGACACCTACACCTCTACACAAGAGACTGTACCTTATCCTGTTTTCCCTCAATAAAACCAAGAAAAGAAACAGATCTTGCCGTGCTTAGGAAAGAGGGCGAGTTGGCACTATCTGAGCTAAGTCATAACCACGTGATCCTCTGGCTTCCAGAATATTATGTATGGGAACACTTACTGTATTCAGAGCAGGGAGTCACAGCTATATGTATTGGAACACTTACTGTATTCAGAGCAGGGAGTCATAGCTATATGTACGGGAACACTTACTGTATTCAGAGCAGGGAGTCACAGCTATATGTATGAGAACACTTAGTGTATTCAGAGCAGGGAGTCACAGCTCTATGTATGAGAACACTTACTGTATTCAGAGCAGGGAGTCACAGCTATATGTATGGGAACACTTACTGTATTCAGAGCAGGGAGTCACAGCTATATGTACGGGAATACTTACTGTATTCAGAGCAGGGAGTCACAGCTCTATGTACGGGAACATTTACTGTATTTAGAGCAGGGAGTCACAGCTATATGTATGGGAACACTTACTGTATTCAGAGCAGGGAGTCACAGCTATATGTATGGGAACACTTACTGTATTCAGAGCAGGGAGTCACAGCTCTATGTACGGGAACACTTACTGTATTCAGAGCAGGGAGTCACAGCTATATGTACGGGAACACTTACTGTATTCAGAGCAGGGAGTCACAAGCTACTGTAAGTATTGCAGTGGTGACAATTAACAATGCAATTCATCCTCTCCATGGATAAGGGTTCCATAGCCGGTTCCATAGTCGGTTCTACAACAGATATGGAATATTTATCAACTAACTATGGTTTCTATAACATGATTACTACCATGAGCTGGGTATATAAATAGGTATGATAAAGTATTGGATACATACAAATGGACGGATTATCTTGATCGTATATTTACCAATGCTTGTAACGGAGTCATAGACACTGAAACAATATATATAGAAACAGAAAGAGATTATCTTAAAATTGTAACCCTCTGTAGAAAGAGAGAAAATATGTGATCCCCCGCCAAATAACGATGTATAACTGCAGTACCTTAAGTTCAGATTCAGATAAATGTGGCCACATGGAATTCTGGCTCCTGGCAAGTGCTTGATAGGACAATCATATGATATATGCGGAAGTCTTCTGCCCTTTTTTTTAATGAAACATGTGCCATTAATTCCGACACGCTTACGGGATAGACGTCATGAGTGTGACCAGCGGAATCTATGGCATGGAAAGATCACTATATAAGGCACCAGGTGATGGTGGGCTCTCAGGCAGAGAGCGGATCCATTGGCTTGGGAAGGCATGACAGGACTGACTCTGGAGCATGGCCATAGAGACGTTTGATACATCACAGAGCTCGTTGATGACAGGTGTCATGCAGGATTGTCCGGAAAACACAGTACAAATGGACAAGGCAGAAACAAAGGTCAGACAGGCTGAGGGAGGTCAGACAGGCTGAGGTCAGTGGAGGCTGAAAGCAGGTGCGATGTTAACAGGCTGTGGCCCAAGCAGGCTGAGGACAAGACTGTTCAGGTAGCAGGTCGAAGGAATCATTAATGTTCCAACACCAAGACTGGATACAATGGGACAAACACCATTGATGTGGCAACAAGGAAGATGAAGCAGTCAGCTTTTAAAGGAAGCCAGGTGGTGTGTCCAGGAGGCTGAGTGGTAGCAGGTGTGAGGAGCAGCAGGAATAGATAGAGCTCAAAAGTATACTGAGGCAAGAGAGCTATCCAGATGCTAGTTTAGTTCATTACTAGAGCTACTGCCCTAAAAAGCAGGTTAGTGGATTCGGATCCCTCCGGACCTGACACTATGATAGTGTGATGGGGCTCGTCTCCAATCAGGAAGTGGACCCGTAGGGCTGAGGTATGGATGCCAACTAACCATCCAGAGCCCAGGGACAGAGAGAGTCCTGTTAGAGTATCCGTAGTCGGTAAGCAGGCAAAGGGTCAGGGAAGAAGGCGGCAGACAGAGAGGTCGGGGTCACGATCCAGGGTCAGCAACAGGGATTCCAAATGAACAAAGAAGGCTCACGAACAGGGAAGGCTAAGCACAATCAACTTCATCAATTAGAAAGATGATTTTATTTTTTGTCACATGCGATGTGTCTCCGTTAAATACATCAACAGATCTTACTAAAGGCTGTGAGGCTATTAAAAGACAATGATCCCAACAGGGAAAAAGTATAACACATAATTTTTTAATTAATGGGATCAGATTTTAAAACACAGTTTCTTTTAGTTCAACAAAGCGTTTTATATCCGTGACTATGTTACAGCCACAGAGAGCAGGTTTGCACTGAGTGATGCAGATCTCTTTAGTGGGATATGGGAAGAATATTATAACTGGCATAGCAACCCATTTGGTGTGAGCTTGATCCTCTGGAAAAAATATATAAATTATATTCCTTTTATCTGGCAGGGTGATATAGATAATCTAGACATGATTTTCAATTGTTTACATTCTAATGATCTGAATTTACACATAATTATAGTAAGAGCCAAATAGGAGTTTTCCAATGTAATCCTATGCAATAAGAATGGATGCATTAACACTAAAACGTTTGTCAAGGATGTAGATAGCAACAATTACATATTGAACTCACATTGCCACAATCTTTAGTGGACTTCTAATATTCCCTACGGACAAGTCCGTAAAGTGCACAGGAATATCTCCTCCCCCATTTATCTTTTGCTCCCCCCTCCATCCACGTGTCCCTAACTGTGGAGGGGGGCATGCTGGTCCTTAGCGGGTGGCGGAGGGAGCCCACCCAGGCAGCCAATTGCTGAAGTTGGGCCCGACTTCTAGTGAGGCTCAACTTCTGTGTTAGGACCACTAGGGATGAGCCCCTTCCAGCAGGGCATGTATGGACACCCCTCCACCAGTAGAGGGTGGCATGGGGAGGCTGAGTGTGTGGACACTGCTCCTGCTGGAAGGATGGGCCCCCAGGGGCCCCAGTGCAGGTGAACCAATAGTAGTTGCACCACTGTTTCATTCCAATTAATCCGATTTTAACAGATGGCCTTAACACATAATCGAGGCATTACATTAGCAATAATGGAGGCGGAATATGTGTATGTTATGTGATGAAAAAGGCATTGATTAAAAGGGTAGAGGAAAAGCTATTTGCATTTGATAACAGATTCTGTACAAAGGACCAGTTTAGTCTGTAACAAGTTCATTTGAAGCAAATATGTTGATGGGTCTATCCTGTCCTGTTTGTTTAGCAGAATCGGAATGATCTGAGGCGTGATGATAACACAGCGCACGGTGGCATTCTGGATAAATGAATGTCGGATACATGGTAACACAGGTTCTGCTTTCCCATACAGGTAAACAGAATATTCTTTCCAAGTTCACATGGAATCCACATCTCCTTTATATGATTGTGCCCCCGGGTATTAAGTTCAACTGCAAAATATTGCAGAAGATGTAAATCTGTTTACAAAGTCGGTCCACACAGGTAAATCCTGATATGGAAATATGAAAGCGTTTCTATCATGATCTTGGAGAAAGTTTATCTAAGAATATTGTTTTTGCTTAAGTAACATGAACGATATAACATACAATTAAAGGTAAATATGCCTATTAATGGGTATAACAATAAGTCTCATTATTTCAATATACAATGATACTATACTTACATTTCCTTACCAGTTTACAACAGGGGTGCTTGGTTGTTTGGCTATCCCTGCTTCAGCACAGATGGCTCAATCAGACCCGCCTTCAGCACTGTCTTTGAATAAGGCACTGATTTCAGGCGAGAGCCGTCCCATAGGATAGGAGCATTTTTCTAAGTCTATTGGCAGTAGGCTCAGGATTTTCAAGCAGGCTGGACCTCCACCAATGGGTAGGATCTTGCCTTTAGCGTATGTGTGAACCATGACTTCACACTCAGAGCCGTTTCCTAATTGCAGTAGGCTTGGGATTATGACGAAGGCTGGACTGTCTTCGACTAAGGCACTAATTTCAGACGACAGCCATCCCATAGGATAGGAGGATTTTTCTAAGGCTATTGGCAGTAGGCTCGGGATTTTCAAGCAGGCTGGACCTCCACCAATGAGTAGGATCTTGCCTTTAGCGTACGTGTGAACCATGACTTCACACTCAGAGCCGTGTCCAACAGTGAGTACTCTGGCCTCCTCCTCTTCAACATTGTACTCACTGCACATAGATGGGGGCTCTGAGGACGCGGGTACAAAACCATTGGACGTTGAATCTGAAACCAAATCAAATTCAGACTCCGTCGAGGTCTCACTATCGGAGTTGAAAAGTGGATTAAAATAAAGAAAGAGAATGACTGGTTTATTTCTGGGTGTGTGTGTGAGGGATATCCACGTTCTAGCACACCCCATATAAATATTTCTTTAGTGTTCATATTAAAAACCGCGTGTCGTCCTATATTTTCACTTTTCATTTTTTGGAGGCTTGTTTCTTTTCTACCATTAGTGACTTGTTTCAAGCAAGTGTGTCAACCTCTATAGAACCAAAAGTCAGTATTTCCTTCACTATGACACTTAGGCCTGGATGCATCCAGCTCCATGAAGCCAAAATGGGGTTATTTTTATAGTGCATTCATCCACGCTGCACCGCTAAACATGCAGAATTCTTATATGGGGTCCTTTAACAGGGGGAATTCTCTGTCTAATTAGCTTCGCCGTGAAACCTTTGTGGAGAGCTTGAGCCCAGCACTGAGCAGGTTAATTTAGAGCAGACTGTCCTAATTTACCTGCTCAGCTGGTTCGTTAACCCTTTAAAAAAGACTTAGGGGCCTATTCTAGTAGCTTCGATAAGTGACTTATCGAGAATTTGGGGCACTTGTCGAACGAGTTTGCAAGTGTAGCTAGTTACAAAGCTCAGATAACATGCCCCACTCGCTGGAGAAGTTCCCTCTCCCCGATCGGTAGCTACTTCCTTTTTGCTGAAACATAAGCTGGGTTTTTGTGGTTTAAAGCCGTCGACTAATAAAAGCCTGTTTTGATTTCCCCTAAAACTACAGTACTTCGCCTCTTTAAAACCTCTGCACACATCGCCTACAAGTCCGTTAAAAATAGCGGATCCAGTGAAAAAATAGTCACAATACCGCATTTTTGTGTATTGTCATGCCCTGCAACACGCTCCCAAATTAATCGGAACGTGATTAACTGCATTAATTATTCTGGGTGGCTTCAGCCATGAAGATGACGATGGCCTTCATCTCGGCTGGGGTAAGAAATACAATTTGTTATACAGGTCAACATTGATTGCCAATGTGGCTATTTATGCTCCCAATGTGAAGGCCAACGTAGCCACAGTGGCAATTAATGGCTTTATGGGTTAAATATATTTTTGTTATTATTAATGTTGTGTTATCCTATTATCTCCTATTGGCCTGAATCCACACCAATCAAGGAAGTGTGGGGAAGGGATTTTGCCACTTGCAGGGGGCTTAAGTCACAGACCCACCCCAGGCCTTCTGGGCCAATTAGGGACATTTTTGCATTGCCATTCAGCTGGCCAGATTTGAACACAAAGACCTCTCTACCCAGTGCGAGGGATAAGGTCGAAGTGTCACAAGGGTTGCCGCTGGCCCACCAAAGAGGCACACAAAGGCTTCAAATCATTTTCACATCAAACCTTTTTTGGAGCCTTGCTTTTTTTCTCTACCTTTAGAGACTTGTCTCCAGCAATTCAATCCCTGTAATGCCTTTCATACGCCAGAAAATGTATATATTTACTACATTACAACACTTACTAAATGCCCCCTCTCCTCATACCAAATATAGACAATGAATGTGGATATTCCTGGCACTGAATCCTTACAGAAACTTTGCATATCACTTACTGTTCCACTGATTTTATGGATGTTTCATCTGATAGTTCCTCTGGGATCTGGGAGCAGCAGGTTCCATCCCTATCAGCATATTTTTGGGTATATCCATAAAATCCCTGTATACGAGCACCTCCACTATCTTTCCGATGTGAACCTACTGCAATATATGTCTGAGCTCACTTTCAGTCCAGCCCATGAAATTCTGGTTTCCCTAGAATGTCCCCTGTAAGGAAAAATAATGTATTTGTAGCAGCAATGTAACCAGAAGAGGGATATTTATCATGTTTCAGGTTAGAGGTCACGTATGTATTGTATATTCTTGAAAATATGGTTTTCGGACCCTTTTTTCTTACAGGGGGTGGAGGGCCCAGGCGATCCTTCATTTCTGAACTGAGCTGTTTGCCGCTCAAAGAACATCCCAGTTTGATTTTTAGACATATTTACTGGTGAAGTTACCCGTGTTACTTCCTGTTTTTTTAAATGGCCGTCTAAGGAAGCCACCTCAACCGATGATGTTGTGGGCTTCCCATTGGCCCACAGGTTTAGCGGCCATTTTGTTTGCTCAGGAGGGAGATATAAAACCCCGAATCTTCCCAGGTAAGTTTCTGTGGAACCAGTGTGTCTCCAGAGTTGAAAACAGTGCGGTTCAGCTAAAGAGAACCCCCCAATTACCATTCTGTCAAAAGGGTAGCTGGAAGCTGACAGCAGAAGCAGGGAGAGGAGAGAGCATTGAGCTGCTGCTGATTCCGGGTCACTGCTGCGTGGGGGTGCCGGGTCTGGGACAGCTGGGAGAGTTATCCCAGCTCTCCCCCCTCCGGCGGCCACGGATCCCTGGTTGAAAATGACTGCTCCAGCACTTACATTATTTTACAATTAAAGTTTTTCTTTAAAAGCAAAATACGTCCATCAAGTGTTTCTTCCACCCTTGAACCTTAGTGTCGGAGGGTTAAGGAACGTTTTAATTCACCATGATTTCATTCTAACGTTTAAACATCTCTCTCGTCATATTTAGGGGTACATTGCATGAGCAGATGAGCTACATCTGCACACCTCTTGCTAAACTGTTAGGAGAAGAGTCTTTTGCAGCACACATGGTACACATGTTATGGTATTAGCAGAGGAATATGTGACTCGGATCAGTACAACTGATGATTAGAGGAACTTCAGTTTCCCTCTGGGACAATTCCCAACATTTCATTTCTAGTGATAAATTCCCCTGGATCCAGGTGTATAGGGACAAAGGAAGAGGAAGCCATCTTTTTAGCTGGCAACATAAAAGCCGAATCAAACTAACTTTGTAGCATTCAATATATAAGTAAAGTTACAGCTGACCAAAGCTTAGATACACTCATTTCTTTTAATCACTCTGCTTTAAAAATATGCCATTAAAGAATGAAGGTATGAAATCCGGCAGAAATGGATGCCACATCTTTGTGTTACATAATAAGAATATTTATTAAACATCTTATTGATTGAAAGGGAAGAGGAAACGCTATTTGCATTTGACTTATAAAACAATCTGTAGGCGGCTGTTTAATTTTGCAAAAATTTCACATGAAACAAACATTTTGTGTGGGTCGGTTCTGTCAGGTGTCACAGAATTTGCTGAAGATATAGCGCATGGATTCACTTAAGATAAATGAGGAATTAAGTAAGTCTTCCCAGGAAAAATACAATAACATTGTCTAGGAAACAATACTGTATACTTCTGCAGTGAGTGGTACCTACAGTATGAAAGGACGAGCCCGAGAGTTACTTATGTACTTTACAGTATTAAGGTATCTCTTTTAAGAAGACACTTATAGGGTCTCTAGAAACCAAGTACAAACTACAACGAAGAACAACCTTGTCCATTACAAATCATCATTACACAAGAAAAATAAACGTATTTTGTTATAGCTGTCGGTTTGTTTGTGTCGTTTCTAACAGGCCATTCATTAGCAGGGAGAGGCACTTCAGTGTTACTGACACCCATGGGGAAGGCAAATATAGGAGTATATAGTACCTGGCTTCAGCTCTCCAAATCTATCTACAGGACAATTCTCTATCAGATTTACTATCTGTATAAAATTGGCATTGTAGATTAGCTCCATTCCAAATCCTTTGCCTCCTTCCACACCTGTGATCTTACCGCAGTACCCAAGTGCGCCACAGATACTGTCTCCTGCTAGGACAGTATTTATTCAACAAACAATGACCAAGGAGGCGCGAGCTTCCCCCCCCCCCCCCCTCTCCCATCACCCCATCTACATAAAACATACAAATAAACGAGAGGACACAGTTTGGAGGTAAAACGGCTGCGGCTTGTTTATTAATCACAACTTGGGATAGCGTACCACCTGTCCGCGCCAGAATGCTCAGAGCTGTGCAACGCAAAGGAGGCACCCGGAAGTACGTCCCGGTGACCTGACCCCTCGCTTCAACCCCCCCCCCCCTTTACCAGCCCAGAGCCCCTTCTGGTGGGACAAGTACCTAACCCCCCCCACCCAACTATCGTCACGAACGGGCCTGTTTAACCCCCTTATATCAGGCCCGTACCACCGTTCCCCCTATGACCTCTTCCAAACCTTCCTGTAACTCATTATTAAACATGTCCACCCCACCATCTGACAACTGTACCCCATCCTCCCTAAACCAGCCACCCATTTTAAAACTGAACTGCGGGTGACGAATGAGCCAACCCCACATTGAACCAAGAAATTCTCCACCTTCCTTTTTAACGTCTTCCGCATCTTGTTGACTCTCCCTGGGTTACGCGCACCCGTCCAGACCAACCTGCATATTATATCGGACCAAGCTAATTGCACCCCTGGCCAGAAAGCTAACATACGCGCCAAATCTTGCTTGATCTGCTGGAATAATTCAATCGACCGCACCTTGGCCACATCATTACCCCCAATGGGAATAAGGATGAGGTTTGATGACCTCCTGTCCCTGGCCCTGGAAACTAGCAATGGAAAAAGCAGTCCCCACGCATCCCTCTCATCCCCCACCACGTTACCTCCGCCGGTAAATTCTTTCCATAGGGGCGGAAACGCGGCTTCTTCCCAGCCCAGTGTACCATTGAGTCCCCCACGATCCAAGTTACCACGGAATCTGGGGAGGCAAAGAAATTTTCGGGAAAAACAAGAAACAAGCGGCAGGGTGTCTAATCTAGCGCTTCGCCCCCCCTACCAACTCCGGCCTGATGTATGTACGTAACAGTCTGACCTCCGGCGCCTGATCCTCCGTATCCTTGGTACCGCGAGCCCAACGCGCGCTGCCTCCGTTGCTGCCCCAATGCAAAGGAACGCGTTCCGTACTGCCCCCTTCTAACCCTTGCTGCTTGAGACACATCCAAACGACCCGCATATATTGGAACCTTGACAATGCCCCCGTCCCTGTGCACTAACAGTGGACCCCCTCTTTCTGGCCTAACTGCGAAATATACTTCCAACGCGTTTACTGGGCTCCCTTTCCTTTCTGATTTGTTTTTGACCTTCGTACCAGTAGCCACACAGAGCCTTCACATAATGTCACATCCGCCAGCTGCAAGCCACCCCCTCCCTTCTTGGCTACACAAACCAATTTTCCTTCTCGCAGAGCTGCAAAAAATGCTAAGATGAATGTAGCCCTAAATAGCCCGGCCTCAAAGCTGGAAGAGCATACCACGTCTGTGGCCCGCAACAAACCCTCCAAAATTTCCGGCGTCACTGGTCTACTGCCATCCTTGCTAGTTATCCCTAGGAAACCCAAATTTGCGCGCCATGGCTGAAAATTGAAAAAGCCGCCTTGCGCAGAAATCGGACCCATTGCGGGCTGACAAAAAAGGAATCATCCAAATAATGTATGATTCCTGCGGCCCGCACCCTTTTGCGGACCACCCACTCCAAAAATGTGCTGAATGTTTCAAAATAAAAACAAGACAATGCACAACCCATAGGCAAACAAAGGTCAATGAAATAACGCCCTTCCAACATACAGCCCAATAAATGAAAACAATCTGGATGTACTGGCAAGAGTCTGAAAGCTGACTTAACGTCAGTCTTCGCCATCAATGCCCCCTGCCCCATCCGTCCCACCAAAGCCGCCGCCTGATCAAAAGAGGCGTAGCTTGCAAAGCATAAGTCCCTATCTATCCCATCATTAACTGACAACCCTTTCGGGTAGGATAAATGTTGAATTAACCTGAAAGCCCCCGCCTCCTTCTTAGGAACCACCCCCAACGGTGACACCCTAAGATTTGCCAGGGGTGGGGAATTGAAAGGGCCTGCCATGCTGCCCAACTCAATCTCTTTCTCAATTTTTCCTTTTGCCACACCCCCATTCAACCTGACCGACTTCAAATTCCTCTCCCCCCCAGATCCCACCTGATAAACAAAAGGGATCCTGAATCCTTCCCTAAACTCATCTCGCAATAAGCCAGCTGCCCATCTATTGGGGTATTTTTCCAGCCAAGGCGCCATTGCCTCTGCCGAAACTGGCGTTCCCGCCTTCCTGAACAGCCTGCTGTCCTGTTCCCTTGATAACCTTACTGTCTCTCCTAAAGCACTTTGACTTGGGATGCTGACCCCCACACCCAGCGCAAGTGTGCTGGAATCGACAATTCTCAAATCTGCATTTTGACTAGTTGAAACCCAAACATACACCTGGGCTGCTTCCTCCCTGCGCGCCCCCCTGCCTGATGTGCGCACCTGAAAACGCAAAAGGACGACCCTCCTCCCCCCAAAATGTGCTCCAAGTACAAATCGACATCTTTACAATTCCATGTAACCACACCCTTATTGGCTACCATACTCTGCCTAAACTCCAGCTCATAGGCCCACCATCCCATACCTCCGTGTTTCTGAAACGCTTTTCTAATTGTGTCATGATACTTAAACAGCGGCGAGCATAACTGCGGATCCTTTTCCCCTGCAACGCCCGCCAAAATCCCAAATGCCTGCAACCAGTTACTGAACGTGCGTGGAAAAAGACGCTTTTCCACATCCTCCTCCTTAGCCTCCCCCTTCCTTTCAGATTTAGCTACCGCTTCATTGTACCACGGTAGCAATGACAAAATCTCAACGTAATTCCCTGCCCAAATTGTTTCTTTTATTTCCTTTGACAAATGCACACCTAGGGAACGCGATATAGTCATACATGTGTCCCCATAAGCCACGTCCGGCAAACGTTTTGAACCCGCCAATGGCATTCCAAGCATTCCAAGCCCTGTCCCCTGCCCTGAACCTGAAGTCGCCCCAGGATGCGCCCCTACCAGGCTAACTACTGCCGCTAAATCGGCTCCTTGTACCGCCACCTGCACCGGCAACACTGTGGCCAATGTTGATGCTTCTTCGGCACTGTGTGCATCCCTCAAAGCCCTCCACACCCGACGACACCTGTGTCACTTTTCCTGTCATAACCACTGTTCCAAGGTTGCTCCCCCCGTCTGTCCCTGAAGCTCGCCCATCCTGCCATTCGCTTGGCTTGCACGCCCCCACTGCTTGCATAGTGGATAATAACGTTGTCATTGGCAATAAAGCCAACTGAACGCCCTTAACCACCGCACTAATCATTCTTGCCTTGGCATTGCCCTCTACCCCCAAATAGGACACCAGTGGCCCAGGGGAGCTGACAATGCCTGGCAAAGTAGCGCCCCTTTTTCCCAAACATGTCACTCTTTGCGCTTACCCTTTGAAGCCCCTGTCCCCCGTGGCGATGTAAACCGCCTGTTGGAACCTGCCACAAGACCCTTGTCCTCCAAGCCTCTGTCAGAAAGTCCAACCCGAGGCCCCGACCGCTTGCGAGCCGTGGACGATGTACCAGCGCCACGAAGCGAGGTCGACCGTGTCCCAGCCGTTCCCGGATTTACCTGTGAATGAAGAAGCAATAGTTACTCCCCCCAATTGGGCTACCTTTCATTCCTAAAACTGCTGTAAAAGACTGACTTTCCTTTATTTTATTTATATAAAGAACCAATCCTCAATCTTACATTCACCTTCAAGGTTGGGTCCAAATCCCCCCAGCCTATTCCTTTTTTTTTAATTTTTTATTAATGCACCAACCGCCAACCTTTGCTAGCCTGCCTTTCAAACTGCGGCCGGTCCACACCACCTCACCAGTGACCGGCGATGGCTTATTAAACGAGCATGTCGGCCCCTTCCCACCCCCATTTTTTTTATATGTGGGGGGGGGGGGGGGGAGGGGAAATCCTTGCCCCTTCCGTTCGCCTGCCTTCCAGACTCATCCCAAAATCCTCAGCCTTTATCCAGCTAGGCTGTGATTTTCAAAACGCCACCATAACATACCCTTCTGCACCACCAATGCATCTCGTGCTCCGTTAATAGGACCCCCTTCATCACTTGACGATGGCCACGCCTCGGCGCAGGTAGCATGGGAACCGAATTCCTCAAAGATTCAGGGGAGCGCCAATGTTCACGTGATTATATGAAAAAGAAAAATAAAGGCAACATAGTGTGATACAGTCTCAGTTCTTTCTTTCTAGTGAAAAAGGTAATCCACTCACAATTTTCCTTTCAAAAATCAGGCATTACAGAGACACTCTTCTCTCTGTTTAGAGCAATGAACATGGATATCCACAGGTGTAGATCCCTTTCACTTATTTCTCCACCACCGCACAAATACCCAGAAATAATAAGAAATACCAAAATTGCGCAATAACGTCTTAAAATGTATTGGAGATCATCACAGATAAAACATATGGCTATGCACTCACATAAGGAATAATAGGTACAGTCATTGTACGTAATCCTGATAGATAAAGCAATTCACCGGTACACAGTGTGTTTCTTCCCTCTGCTTCTCTGCTCCCATCAACGTCACATCCGGTTGACGCAGGGCTGTGGGCGGAAGTGCTGTAAGGGGGATCTCCGGCTGCCAGGACTTCGCAACTGTGACTTGCACAGACTGGATGCTGAACACAGGATTCTACGCGTTTCGTCAGTACGACTTCTTCAGGAATCTCAATGTAGCATGGGAACCGCCCTGCCCGCTCGTACTTCCATGACTGCCCAACCCTCCTTGGTCGCTCCCAGCTTTCAGCACTAGTGCGCACATCTGCTGCTGAAACCATCCCTCCTCATGGTTGTGCGCCTCCGCCAAAAGCTGCATTGTGCTGACCTGAAAGGACATCACTCCTATCGCTGTATATTAGCCAAAGGCTAATCAAATACTTGTTTAATATGCAAGTCACTCGACCACCTAATTCCTGCCAGCGACACAACTCGTGAACTCTTGCCTGGCCAATCTTTCCACAAATCTTTCCACAAAAACCATCTCCCTTGAATTGCTGCTAGGACCGCTCTTTGGCTGTAAAAACACAAAATCCCACGTTAATGCTTGTACGCTGAGCGTCCTAACACCCCCACCCTCCCTCCCCTTTGTGCCTTAACAGCCACCCATGCATTGCTGTCCTTTTTTTATTTATTATTTATTTATTTTTATTTATTTATTATTATTTTTTTATTAAAGGGGAGGTATGGTGTCGCCCGCGTCACCAAACACAAGGGATTTGCTCCCAGTAGCCACAAATATACTACGCCTCTTTTCGGCTGCCCCATACGCTCGCAGAAATGACTTTTATGTGCTGGCCACTGTTAAAGAGTTCGGTAAACCCATTATCCCACTCAATAGATTTTGCACTCAAAAACCAGCACGTATTGCTGCCTTCAATACTGTTTTATGTTTTGTTTTTTTTTACAAGGGCAATCGGCCCATACTCCCGAGGAGACGCAGCCATACGGGAGCCCCGCGCGCCCGCCTCCTGTGCTTACACATGCCCGGCTCGTCCCGCGTACTCTCTCCCCATGGCACTATACCCCCCCCCGCCAGCGTGTGTGTCTGGGAATCGGCGCCGGCAGGGAGCAAGCATCTCTCCCGCTGGCGAGAACCATATGAGGCGGCGCCAAGCGGGGGACTCGTGCGCCCGCCTCCATTCCTGCTTGTCCCATGACACTCTCCCCCTGGTGCTGGCGAGAGCCGTATGGGCCACACCAAGCGGGAGACCCACGTGCGCCCGCCTCCGTTGCCATAGGGGAGAGCCCAAAAGGAATCCTTCTCCATCCTTGTCCCCGCCTCCTCTCACGCCACTAGCTCAAACAGCATGGCTATGCGTGATGGGGCAGAGCCCGGTAAGTGACCTCTTCTTGTGGCCTTTCCTTAACTTCATCGGAGAGGAGAGGGACATCCCAAACAGCTGCAAACCAGGAACAAGCCTCTGCTGCCGGCCAGTTCCCTCTAACACTCTCCTGCTGGCGCAAGTGTAAGGTGGTGCCACACGGGAGACCCGCGGTGCCATGCGGGAGACCCACGCCCCCGCCTCCATTTCTGGCTAGTTCCCATACATTCTCCCTCTGGCATGACCTGTAAGGGGCGGCGCCACGTGGGAGAGCCGCGCGCCCCCCTCCATTTCCGGCTAGTCCCCCCTACACTCTCCCCCTTGGCTACCCGCAGGGCATTGCTAACCGGGAGACCCGCGCACCCGCCCTGCTCCCCTGAAGGCAAAGCCATGGGAGACCAACGCGCCAGCCTCCTGGCGCGCTTATTTATAGTGACGTTTAACAACGGTATTTGGCGCCAAAAAAACACACTCGCCCTCTGCCTATGCGTATTTTCTCATAGTACAGAACTGATTTATTAAAAAATAAACAAAACACACATGCAGGATATTGCTTGAACTGCCACTTCAAGTTTACGTCTGCGGAGGATCAACCAGGCCATCTTTTTTTGAAAAAATATAAAAAAAATAAAAAATATAAATAGTAGCGGCGGCGGCATGGCAGCAATAGTTTAGTGTTGAGATGTGCGGTCTGGGATAGAAAATGTCCTCCTTTCCAGCGCAGTTCAAATTCAGGAATCAGGGCCAGTAGTTGTTGTGTTGTTCGCTTGCTCCACTCCTGTTGAACTCCCTGTTAAACCCCACACGGCTCCTGTACATGTAGGCTGCTCACTAGGCACTTACATGTGACGGCCACCGCCTTGCTGCTGCCCTCCTCCATCCAAACCAAATCGAAGTGTCACCAACGTGACGTCACACGGTGTCCAGAATATTGCTATTAGAAGTCATTACAACATACACTGTTCCCATTTATTGACTGTATTGTGTCAGACCGTTTCTAATGGATAACTTTTCTACCATAAGAAATGGGGATTTTAACCCCTTGGGCTCAGATTCACTCAATGAGAGAATTGATAGAGGATTTGGGCATGATAAACTATGTTCAGTTAGAAATGTAACTACTACAAATCAGAAATCTTATTGGGTGACAGAAACCCCCTGATTGGATTGGGAGGACAGTTCCATTGGTGGAAGCTACGAAATGCGGCAGACTGGCGTGCTACCACAAGCCTACCAGCCACAAAACATGTGTGGGTATTGTGGGTGGGATGTATATTGCATGGGTATTGTGTGTGGGGGATATATATTGTGGGGGGGGGGGGGGGCGGTGTTATGTAATGTGTGGATATTGTGGTGTAGGGGATGTATTGTGGTGAGGGGAGAGAGGGAAGCAGGGAGAGAAGGGAGGCAGAGAGAGAAGGGGAAGAGATAGAGAAAGAGTGTATGGGGTGTGAGAGGGGGAGGGGTAGAGGTGGGTGAGAGATGGAGGTTGTAAGAGAAAGATTGGATCTAACAAGGCTGCCAACAGGGGGATTTCCAGTGGAAACTTAGTCTTGGAACCCGGGAAAGCTGTCAGCGCCCCGACCACTTACAGGAGGACCTGATTTAGTGAAGACGTTATTGCAGAAATAGCAGTTACATAAGAAGTTTAGCGCTGTGTCATTGCTAATTCAGGAATAACAACTCAATATAGAATCAGACATAATAGTCATTAACAGCTGGGCTTAAATACAATAAGGAGGTCTTATCTTAGCACCATTGGCTAATACAATAAGGAGGTCTTATCTTAGCACCATTGGCTAAGTGTAATTATTTACATCTATCGCCATTATGTAACGCTGTAAGAAAATGAGATGGAATAAGATGTGATATTTCCGGGATTATATGAGGTGTTGGCTGGTACATATTGAGTTCCCCATAATTAGGCATTCCACATATACTGACTCTAGCCTATAAATGATTTCCCTTCTCCGGGGTCTTGGTCTAATCTCCTGAATATCAATCTGTGCCAGGTAGCGCCTGCGCATTAGCAGAGCATCAAAAGCAGACATGGTTTCCCCAAATCCATGTTACAAATGAAGGGTCTTTGTAGTGTAGTCTGATTTGCACTTTGTGTTCGACCTAGAAGTATTATTAAATCAAGAGCCATTAAAACAACACCAAATTTGACGCTAATACAAGCCACGTGCCATTTAACTTGTGTACCCATGTTGAACTCATTTAAATAAATTCGGACTGGACGCGCCTCCTTTCTGCGTGTCGAGTATTCCTTATAGCCAATATCTTCGCATCAGAAGAAATTGTGCAAATATTGACACCTATAAGGAACAATCAAAAGTACTCATTGAACGCTTTAGACAAAAGGGGTACCAAGAGGAGCTTATTTCTGAGTCCTACCTCAAAGCACTAAAAAAAATAGAGAATCATTATTAAAAAAGATAAACAAAAAACAACAGATTGTTAAAAACCAACAAGGTATTTATAATGGCCAACAGGCCAATCACATACATGTAATTGAACCCATTCTTTCTGAAAATAGTACTAAACCTAAGCAGGAGACACCCTTCTTTGTTACTCAGTTCAACAAATCACATAATTCTATTTAAAAAAAATCCTGTCAAAACATTGGCATATTTTACTTATGGACCCCATTCTCAAAAATTTTCTTGCCAAAAAAAACACCCATTTTTTAAAAAAAACGCAGACCCTGAAAACCACTCTTACCCCGAGTTTACTAAAGGGCACCGATAAATCTATAAAGAAAGATTTGAGGGATACACTGGGAGTGGTGGGTAACCATAGATGCGCCAGATGCAAGATTTGCCCTAAGATGCTAACACACACATTTTTCAAATCACATGTTACTGGGCTTGAATATAAAATGTAAAATTATATTGATTGTCTGTCCACGTATGTAGTCTATATACTGCAATGCAGTTGTGGACTACAATACGTGGGCAGAACAAAACGGCATCTAAAACCACGCATCATGGAGTATCTACGAAATATCATTAACATCCCCAACTTGGTAGGATCCTCCAAACCCCTCACTCACCTTCTTGCCCATTTTAAAGATGTACATGATTGTAATACAGCGGGTATACAATATATGGGAATCGAGAGGATTATGGGTAATAAGAGCAGGGGATAGAGATCTTCCAATTGCCAAGAGAGAGTAATTTTGGATCTTTACCGTGCAGTCCAAATACCCAGGAGGTCTTAATGATTATATTGAACTTACACCTTTTTTGAGATAGATGGGTACTAACTCTGTACTGTGATTTCATTATTTTCCCCCCCCCTTCTCTTTTTTCCCCCCTCCCTTCCCCTCTTTCTTTCTTCTTTTTCTTTCTTTCTGTCTCTTTTCTTCTTTTTTCTTTTTTCATGTCTTCCTTATTTTTCTTCCATTTTTCTTCTTTTCATTACATCTTCCTAGTAATCATTCCTTCATATAATTTTCCTTTTTCCTTTTTCTTTATTTATTTTTTCTATTCTTTTATTCTTTTCTATATTAACTTATTGTTACCTATAGGTGTCCTAAACTAACGCCTGATGAAGCACTGCATTGTGTGAAACGCGTCGCGGAGTTCTTTCAGTGCACTCTAAGGGATCCAGACTGTAGGCTGTATAGTCCTAGCCTCCCCACAGAGACTTCAGCCAATTCCATCCGGCTCGTTTGAAGTGGGATGTGTGCTGGCATTACAGAGTACAGGCGATTGTGGTGGACTACTAAATACGGGTCCTGCGTGAAGCCGCAACCCGGAAGTGACATCGGTGGTTTGTAGAGCCAGTTGGTCCCAGCGCGCGGGACTGATTTGTGAGCCTCAACATCCACATCCCCTGCGCCTAACAACTGACTGGACTTGAAACCCGTGTTCTGGCCTCTACTGGACTTACTACATTTTATATGTAAGTTTTTATTGTTATTACTTTATTTGTATAATACATGTACCTTGACCCTTGCTTCTGTGTTTATCTTTGCATCATTGCCCGGCGTTGGAGCCTTCCCACGGCGGTTATCGGTGTAGGAGGGGCGCCTTCATACCACAGCAGCAGCAAGAGGGGAGAGCAGATCTACTTCAAGATCCTTTTTAGGAAGCATGAGCACGGTTTGACTTTTTCTTCTCTGTTAACACCCACGCAAACTGCCTTTTGTGCCTATTTTTTGCAAACTCTAAATGGCAGTCTTATTTTTATGAGGTGCAAATCAGCCATTTTCTCCCACTTAATGAGTTTGAGCGATGAGTCCACTGTCGTTAGCCAAATCTAAACCGCCCCCTTAGTGTCTTGTAGCTTTTTACGGTGTTGAAGGTATGTGTAATATGTAAATTGTTGAATATGTAGCTGTTTGCGCATAAATGGAGTTAGAGACATCTCATGGGTATTGCTTTTTTTGTACCTTGTGGATCCATTGGCGAATAACATAATTATATTATTTAGGTCTAATGAATAGAAATAACTATAAGTAAAACTGTATTATTTATTTTTGTCACAAGCATTTTATTGTGATGGGTATTCTGATGATTGGCGCCATCTCATTATCTGCCCTGAAATTAATGTGGCTATGAAACTATTTGAAATAAAGAGGCCCACGGCTTGACATTGATGGTAAACAACAGCTAAGGCCGCGATTATAGTGCGTGCGATGCAAACAAAATGCAGTAGTGCTATCGGGCCGGCCGTAGTGCGCACGAGTGAGGAAGAGCGACCGCGCGGCAGAGTTTTGAGTCGACAAATCATTTCCCCGTGAGTGGTTCAGCCAATAAGGGCAAACCAGCCTCCGGACATCACGGCAACGCCACCCATTAGAGTGCAGGGATCGCTCAAGCGACAATATAATTAATAATATGACAATAAAATCATTTTGGCCCTCTCTTTTCTTTGTCCAATGTAAGTATAGTAACAAAACAAGCCTATTCTTGTTGGGATTTCTTGGAGCACCTCTGAATCCCCGAATGCTCCTTCGGATTTTGGTCCTTAGACGTGCCGGGTTGGCGTTGTGCCCGCACACAACTTTGACCCATATCAAAAATAATCACAACTTATCTCTTCTAGACTCAGAACTCAACTTTCAGACTCGAATGCCCTCAGCAAATGCGCTTCAGAGGTGTGTGCAAACCTGCCTACATATTGCCATGTGGTGATGTCATCAAACTCCCAATGTGATGTCACTCTCTGATGTGGTGGCATTGCACTCCCATGTGACACCTTGCAGTGACAGGCCAGTACTGGACCAGATGCAAACAAACCCCTTAGGGGGAGAACAGATACAGGGAGAGGAATATGGAGGGATGGAAAGAGAGAGGGGAGGAGGGGACAGGAGAAGAAATATATAGGAGTACGATGGAAATAGTGGGCAGTGAACAAAATATAGACCGGGCAAAACACGGAGATGTAGTGAGAGAGCAGGACTGGGAAGAAATAAGGGATATGCTTTGTTTTACTCCTTTTTGATGAGCGCTTTTACAGATTTCCCTGTAATAAAAATAATGTGAATTGTGTAATAAACCAGTGTTCTGTATCAATTCTATGAGCTCTCTTTATCCATTACTAATCGAATAGAGACCAAGATCATGGCCAATGTATTCACAACTACGTGTGTAACAGAGGAACTAAAGCTGCAATTACTCTCGCTATCAGTATACAGTTGTAAGACTGCCCTAAGAAAGGAAGAATCGTCATATTTGACCTTTTTGCTAAGAGGAACCTGCACTTCAATGCAAAGCAGGGATTTAATGAGCCGTGCAATAATTGGGCAATAGTTATTTTGAGAAGAGGCCTGCTAAATGCTTATATTGTAAAATACTCACTCGAAACAAAGGGAAAATCTAGGACAACTTCAACTGAATGTCTGCACTTTTTAAACGTAATATTTTATTCAAGTTTTATGCACTTTTTGTTGGGAGCATGGGGGGAAAAGGGGGGAAAAGGGGGGAAAAGAAATAATAAGTACATAATAATGATATAAATGATATAAATGGAGTGGGAAGTGGGGGGTTTGGGATAGGGCTTTTTTAGAAATGTATACTTCAAAGCTTCACAGCACTTATACACGTGACACTCATATAAATAACAAATAATACAAATAACACACAATGGGAAGAAGTGCGTCAGACATAAAAGTAACATTTAGGAAAAGAAGTCCCTGCCCCGAAGAGCTTACAATCTAATTGGTAAGTAGGAAGAATGTACAGAGACAGTAGGACACGTTCTGGTAAGTGCGTCTGCAAGGGGTCCACGGCCGATGTATGGTGGTGTAAAGAATCAGCCACAGTGCTACTCATATGTTTCGTTAAGCAGCTGTGTTTTAAGATGGGTCTTAACGGTGGATAGAGAGGGTGCTAGTCGGGTACTGAGGGGAAGGGCATTCCAGAGGTGCGGGGCAGCCAGTGAAAAAGGTTTAAGGCGGGAGAGGGCTTTAGATACAAAGGAGGTAGAGAGAAGACATCCTTGAGCAGAACGCAAGATTCGGGATGGTGTATAGCGAGTAATTAGGGCTGAGATGTTAGGAGGAGCAGAAGAGTGTAAAGCGTTAAAAGAGAGGAGAATTGAGTTTGTGATGCGGATTTGATAGGAAGCCAGGAGAGGGATTTCAGCAGGGGAGACGCAGAGACAGATTTAGGAAAGAGTAAAGTGATTCCGGCAGCAGAGTTTTGGATTGATTGTACTGTAGGGGAGACAGGAAGGTCGGACATCTGGGGGTTACAGTAGTCGAGAAAGGAGAGCATGAGGGTCTGTGTTAGAGTTTTAGCAGTTGAGCATAGAGGAAAGGGCGTATCTTTGTAATATTGCGTAGGAAAAAACGACAGATTTCAGCTACCTTTTGAATGTGAAGGGAGAATGTGAGAGGAGTCGAGTGTGACCCCTAGGCAGCGTGCTTGTGCTACTAGGTGTATGATTGTCCTGCCAACAGTAATGTAGAAGGGGGTCGTAGGGCCAGGTTTGGGAGGAAATATGAGGAGTTCATTTTTCCATTCAATATGTGCATCCATGCAATCTGCACACTGACACGTGATTAGCTAAGTTGCAGATCGATCCGTTCTCCTGTAATCGATCGCTTTGCTCAGGGGTTTTTTTTTTTTTATAACTTGTAGTTTTTATTATTTTTTGAAAACACAGCGTTAATACATCTGATAACCAGTACTGCGTCTTGCGATATCAATATCTCATGTGCATTTTAGCTGTACACAAACATTGATCAATACTTAACAAGATAACAAAAACACGAAAATAAATAGTACATGTAGCCATGCTGTAAAATGGCTACAGTCATCTCTCCTGCTGACAGTAAGGCCTGGTAAGTTATGGGCATGCCAGCAGTAATCATGGAGGTTTGCCCTCACACCCTGGTGAGGTGCTCTATGTATGGATGGAAGTGGTCACAGGCCCTCACTCCACGGTTAGTGATGTCAGAGTTGTGTCAGCCCCCAGAGAATACATAAGGCACAGCACTGATCAAAAGTTAGAGAGGTTGAGAGCGAGTTGGAAGTAGAGAGTAAGAGTGTGTTTGCTGAGTTATGGAGGAGGAGTTAAGAAGCTGTTAGAAGGACAGTGTTTGGAACTGTGACCAGGGACCTGGTCACAGAGAGATATCCCTGCGGGGATAGGGAATCCCTACATTAGGAGGACTATACCTTTCAAAGGGAAGTACGGTGAACAATGGAGGGCTAAATTCACCCATTGTGGAGGGCAGTTGGCCCACCGTGCAAATAAAGATGTTCCTGTTAAAAGATACCCTCGTGTGTAAGTGTGGAGTGATTACGCAGGGGGCTGCACCACAGAGGAGTTCCTCACCAGGACCATCCACAAGCTCAAGCTGGGATCCTGATGAGGTGGAGGCGCTGCACTGGATCTAGGTAGGACTCAAGCACACTACCTCAGCTGCCTGTCTGGGTTGGCAATCCCCAACACAACATCATGCGGGAGACTCAGGAGTCCTGTTGCCAACAGGTGCACCACCAGACATCACACTGTAATGGGGACTGGTTAGACCACAGGGGCCAATATGAGATTGGGTGGGTCAGGCCGGTTCAGAAAACCCGTTACATTTGGAGGCGCTGCTGAGATAGACCTGTCAACAGGACAGGCTTTTGCTAGGTCACTTGGAAACAGGGAGAGTGTCTGCTGCCACTTTGTGCTGCGTTGGGACGGACCTAGGGGGCTGATGGCGTATTGTCAGTTCGCAGGGACGACCTAGGGGCCTGAGAGGAGTTGGGGGTTTGGAGCCGGGCTATAGCTGTCCTAGTCACCTTGAGGTAGTGCTAGTTGGTAGGTTGCCAGAAGGGATAGCCTGTTAACGTGGTCAGGAATCCTGGAGAGGGTCTGCGCTAGGCTAACCAAGATAGGTAGACGCCCCAGTACTGCATGGAAGCCCCAGAGTACTCTAGCCCATTCCAGACCACTCACCGTAGGGAGCACAGACTGGGAGGAAGGAGATACAGCAGACACTGAGAGAGTGAGCCTAGCCTGAGGTAGTGCATACATGAGTCCAGCCTACATTAGGTACACATGGTGGTGCATCAGGGAAATCTTTATTGTACCGGTGTGGTGGCTGCCCCGCAGAGAGGAGCCCCATGTACAATATTACTGAGTACAACGAGCAATTGGCGACCGCAAGAATGGAGGATCCGCGTGGTGCGGATAGTCCAAAATGGCGACCGGAGGTTGATGGGGAGAGCACACCTGGCGTGCGCCCCGCTGAAGAACAAACTGTTGTCGACATGTCTGTCACAAGTCTGCTTTGGAGCGGAGTGAGAGCCGTAACCGCCCCGTTTTGGTCCTGCCTAGGACACCGAGGTGCTACCCTGGAGGATTGTGTTGAGGACATTATTGTAACCGGAGGAGAACACAGTGAGAGTGAATGTCGGTTGACTTGCAAACAGATGAACGCTACCTCATTCATTGATCGGACTGACAGTGTGACCCAAAATGGCGGCTCCCGCTTCCCTGGGAGACCGCATGGGCCGATTGCAGGTCATTCTGCAGATGCAACGATTGCAAAGAATTGGCCAGAAGCGGCGCCAACAGGAGAGCCCCGCCCTAATGGGTGGTATGGCGCGAAAGCTGCGGCCGCGCCTTTATGGACAGTGACTCACTCAGCCCCTGTGCTGAGTCAACCGCTTAGTCTATGGGACCCTCCCCTAATATCAACCAGGGGGAGTGGTTTCCAGCTATGCCCCGTGGGTATGACTCCCGCGGGCCCAGGAGCTGGTGCGCTGACGGCACCATTACCAGAGGTAGTTCCGGCAGCTGAAATTGTGTGCAAGAAAGAAGGATACTTTGCACGCAAGGCCACTGCAAGGAAGCGGCTGGAGTCGGCGGCAAAAACAGAGCCCCACCCTGTTGGGGAAAAACGCGCGAAAGCTGTGGTCGCGCCCTCTAGGACTGAGAGAGGCGCGGCCTTAATTAAAGGACATCCTATTCCCTTGTGGGACCCGCCCATAATTGCTACCACTGGGGGCGGATTCCAACTGTGTCAGAGGAGGGCGGAGCTAATCCAAGGAGTGGCTGACCATTCAACCCCTGTTGGTCACTCACGCGGAACCAGTTTCCAGAACAGACCAGTGTTAAAAGTGGCTCCCACCAAGACAATGGCCTGCTCCCCAGACGTGAACCGGATGGTATCGACTCAACCCTACGCAGTACCAGGGTTAGTACTAGTGATCCGTGTAGGGGACGCGGAGACAGTAGTGGGCCTCTGCCTGCAATGCAGACTGCCCGGCGGCACCATGGGCACGGCGGCGCGCTGTCCCCAGTGTGGCACACAATACCTGTGGCCGATGCCCACGTTTGTGCCCATTCAGACCAATGACCCAGGGGGGAATACGGCTAGGCTGTCCGCCGAGTCCCCCGGTGCACTATGGACCAAGGGTGCGGATCCAGAAGAGCGTGAAGTGAGCGGTCAGGCTATCGACCGAGAGAAAAGAAGGCTGTCGCCGCGTTTGGCGACCCCAAGTACCCTTAGTGCGGATCCCTCGGATGAGGGGCCCAAGGAGTTAACCAGTACCCTAGTCTGGCCGGTGGCGGTGTCCTGTGGAGGGAATGGAATAAAAAGACCACTTACCGGAAGTGACAGCGGACGGAGCCGGGTGTCACCGGTGGAGCAGAGACCGGAGAGGCGGAGCCCAGCTGTTCTCGGGACCGGCGGGTCCAGTGGCAACGGGCGATCCACGCCCAACCTGCGGACTGGTAAGGATAGTCCCTGTCCTTGCCAGGCTCCGATACCACCGCTAGAGGAGGAGAGGCGCACGTGGGCGCAGGCGGACTTCCGGACATAATCGTGGAGGAAGAGATCCCGCATGGGGTCCATCCCAAGATGGCGGCGTATCCGACTCCAGCGATGACGGCGTTTCCGGCGGAGGTGGCGGAACGAGCGGAAGTAGAGGACACGCGTCTCAGCGATCGGGTGGTGGTTAAAAAGACCCGGTGTAAGCGGCGGACCGAGAAGGGTGAGACGCAACCGGCGATACCGCTGTCCAGTGGTACGGGACAATCCCATGAAGGCGAACGGGTCGGAACCCCACGGCTGCCGACTGCCTATCCCTACGCCCAACTCCACGCCCTAGATAATGCCCCTGTCCCAGTCACCTGTTCCCGGGGGTCATCATCCAGCTTGGGGGTGTCGGAAGAATCCTTGGGGGTTGGTGAGAACCGGACTGGGGAAAGACTGGGCAGCTTTGCTTCCGAGGGTGGTTCAAGGGGAGGAGGACAATTGGGGCAGGTGTCGAAGTCCCGGTGGGTGCCTGAAGAGGCGGATGTACCTTCTGGGGAGGCCACAAAACATGAGAGGTGGTCCAGGCCCCATTCCGCAGGGACCTCTGGGGTATGTTCCTGGGGGGGTACAGATGAGGGAGACTCTCTAGAGTCTGGGCCCGAGAAACCTAGGGAGACCCGTTGGTGGGTGCCCTTATTTGAGGGGTACGTAGGGTGGATGGACCGCACGCGGTTCTTGTTAGAGAAGGATGACATCGTGGACTACTGATGGGCTAAAGGGGAGTTCACGCCCGCCGAAAGGAAAAAGGAGATGCAATTCAGGTGGTTCATGATAGGCAGGAATGAAATAGAACCCATGGGTCCTGATATATTGTCAGACCCCGTAGACCCAGATGAGCCCTTATCCTGGGTATTACCAGGGAGAGCAGGGAACGCCAACCTAACTAGGAGTAGTAGGGCTGAAAGGGCGATCACTGCAAAATATAAATACTCCCATGGGTTGGAGTACCCGTACGTTCCTGAACCCCTCATGCAGGAGATTGAGGACAACAGGGACCAGTGGTTAAGGGAGACCATAGAAGAGTATATGGTCAACAAGGGGGGTGCCATTACTGGTAGTAAGGCAGAAGAAAGGATTGAGCACCTGATAAGGGTATGGAGTATCGGGCGAAGTGTGCACAAACACAAAGTAGTATACAGGCCTGAGAGGGGGTTGCCGCGTAACTACCATGTAACTGTTCTGGACATGGGGGGTCGGGAGGTGAAGAAACCTGATCCACGGCACTACTATTAGGAGGTACTGGGTAGCATTACGCGGGTTCGTGGCTGCTGGTCAGGGCGTGCATGCCGCAATGTGATTTGTTATGTTATAAAGATGATGTTCTAATAATGATGTGTGTTCCATTTTACAGTGCTTCCTGAAGAAAGGTACTTCAAATTTAGGTCCCAGCCGGGGAAGGTGGGATTCACCAGGGAGAGAATGTAACCATGCTGTAAAATGGCTGCAGTCATCTCTCCTGCTGACAGTAAGGCCTGGTAAGTTATGGGCATGCCAGCAGTAATCATGGAGGTTTGCCCTCACACCCTGGTGAGGTGCTCTATGTATGGATGGGAGTGGTCACAGGCCCTGACTCCACGGTTAGTGATGTCAGAGTTGTGTCAGCCCCCAGAGGATACATAAGGCACAGCACTGATCAAAAGTTAGAGAGGTTGAGAGCGAGTTGGAAGTAGAGAGTAAGAGTGTGTTTGCTGAGTTATGGAGGAGCAGTTAAGAAGCTGTTAGAAGGACAGTGTTTGGAACTGTGACCAGGGACCTGGTCACAGAGAGATATCCCTGCGGGGATAGGGAATCCCTACATTAGGAGGACTATACCTTTCAAAGGGAAGTACGGTGAACAATGGAGGGCTAAATTCACCCATTGTGGAGGGCAGTTGGCCCACCGTGCAAATAAAGATGTTCCTGTTAAAAGATACCCTCGTGTGTAAGTGTGGAGTGATTACGCAGGGGGCTGCACCACAGAGGAGTTCCTCACCAGGACCATCCACAAGCTCAAGCTGGGATCCTGATGAGGTGGAGGCGCTGCACTGGATCTAGGTAGGACTCAAGCACACTACCTCAGCTGCCTGTCTGGGTTGGCAATCCCCAACACAACATCATGCGGGAGACTCAGGAGTCCTGTTGCCAACAGGTGCACCACCAGACATCACACTGTAATGGGGACTGGTTATACCACAGGGGCCAATATGAGATTGGGTGGGTCAGGCCGGTTCAGAAAACCCGTTACATACATAACTGAAGAAGGGAGGGGAGGAAGGGGGAGGGGGATGGGAGGCCACGACACCGTTCAGCGCTTTTGGACCCGATGAATATCTACTGATTTTTGGCGGTGATCTGTAATAATTTATCTGTTTTGCAGCTAGTCTTCACCTGGTGTCCCTCTAGAGTCTAATTAACTACCGCATCATACTGCACCGACACACTTTATTCGAGCAAATACCCGGTATGTACCTGGCAGATACCTGGAATGCGCCGCTCCTCACCTCTGACAAGCCCCGTTGCGTTTGCCTTCCCAGCCATGGTTCATGCCTGGCTGATGGGCGGCTGATCTGTTAAATGATAATGATTAGGATTTAATAGGCTGCAATGCTTCGCGTGTCTACCAGATGGCATAAATTCATGAATTGTAATGCAGTATATATATATATACTGTGCAGTATTGCAGCCAGCGGGAATAAAATGCTTCAATCCCTGCCTGGAAAATAACCCAATGCACTCAGGCAGAAAACAGTCACAAACCTCAATACACCCGGGTATACCCGAATTCGTGGGACTAGCCGAGCTCGAATAAAGTGTGTCGCCAGTGTAGGAGAACGCATTTACAATTATTAAAGCAATATTTTGGTTCTCTCTACCCCTTGGATGTCTGTCTGGGCCAGCCAAGGCGTCCAGACATTTAGGAAATTTTCGCCAGTGTCATTAACTAAACTCGTTAATTTTTCCATCTGGCATACGTACCAAATTCTGTTCCGAATCTTGGAGATCGAAGGAATTTCACTTTGTTTCACGATACATAATGCTTGGCCCCCTGCAGACGCACTTACCAGAACTCCCTCCTACTGTCTCTGTACGTTCTCCCTACCTACCAATTAGACTGTAAGCTCCTCGGGGCAGGGACTCCTCTTCCGAAATGTTACTTTTATGTCTAAAGCACTTATTCCCATGATCTGTTATTTATATTATCTGTTATTTATTTGATTACCACATGTATTACTACTGTGAAGCGCTATGTACATTAATGGCGCTATATAAATAAAGACATACAATACAATACAATAATGCTGCGATCTCACACCTCACAGCTGTAGCAAAATGAGCTATTAGTTTGAGATCTATTTTTGCGATACCCCGTCGGGCTCTACTGAGTAAGAAAAGACCGGGATCGAATGGAATTTTGCGGCCCAAAATCCTCTGTAGCCAATTCTTGATCTTACGCCATAACGGAACTAGCCGGGAGCAAGACCACAGCATGTGTAACAGATCGGCGGATTCTCCACATTGCCTAGGGCACAATGGGGAGCTTCCCTTTACAAATTTTGAGAGTTTAAGCGGGGTAAGATACCACCTCATTAGGACTTTATATGCATTCTCCTTTAATGTTGTACAGATTGAACTCTTGGCAGCTGCTGTTGCTATTTGAGTCCATTCATCCAGCACCAGGGTCTTGCCCAGACCAGCTTCCCATTTTAGCATATACCCTAATTTATGGGTTACTTTGGCGCTAGAACCGACCACTTCTCTATACATCTGCGATGTGAGTCCCTTTGTATTTGTCTCTCTCAGACAGAGCTTTTCGAATGTTGTCAATGGGGGGTGTGGGTTAGAGTTATTGTAGAAGGCTCTGATCTGGAGGTATCTATACAATTCTGTATGTGGGAGATTTTTATCAGCTCTAATTTGATCAAATGTTATGATTTTGTTTCTATCCTCCAGAGCTTTTAGTCTCGTTATATTGTTATATTTCCAGATTTGAAAGTTTGCGCTATCCATACCTGGAGCAAAGTGCGGGTTTCCCCAGAGAGGTGTCATCAGGGTATTTTTGGCTGTAAGACCACATCTAAATTTGATAGCATCCCAGATTGCTAATGAATTGGTCATTGAGGATAGCGGCGGGTGTGTAGCATTTTTTCTTGCTATTTTTGAGGTCCATAATAAATTGCTTAGCTCCAATGGGGAGCAAGCCTTGCTCTCCAATGCAACCCATCTCTTCAAATCAGGGTGTGTCTGCCATTGGGAAAGTTGGCATAATTGGGCCGCACGATAGTAAGATATCAAGCAAGGTACTGCCAAGCCCCCCTCCGTCGGTTGTTTCAGTAAGATCTGCTTTTTAATTCTTGCCTTTTTACCCCCCCAAATAAATGTGAAGATGGAGGCTTGTAACTCGTTAATTTCTTTCAAATTCAACGGCACTGGGAGCGTTTGGAACAAATATAAGATGCGCAGGAGAAGATTCATTTTTACGCTATATATTTTGCCTATCCATGAGATATTGAATTTCGACCAACGCCTTATATCTTCCTTCAGTGCTTTGATTAACTTGGGGTAATTTGCTTTATAGATTGATTTAAAATTGCTAGTGATAAATACCCCTAGGTATTTGATCGCTGTATGCTGCCAACGGAAATTAAAATTTAAGGAAATTAGTTTTTCGTCCGATTTTGGTATAGTGACGTTCAAGGCCTCTGATTTTGATTGGTTAATTTTGAACCCTAAAATTTTGTTCAACCTATCTAACAAGCTGAACAGATTAGGGAGAGAGGTGAGCGATTTTGACAAGACCATGAGGACATCATCTGCGTATAGAGCTATTTTGTGGGATTGATCATCTATTTTGAGTCTGGAAATATCCGGATTATCTCTAATTTGAGCCGCTAGGGGCTCCATACACATGGCAAAGAGTAGAGGCGAGAGGGGACAGCCCTGTCTCGTACCACTCTTAATCTTGAATAGGTCTGAGGGGAAAACTTGGAATATGACTTTAGCTGTCGGGCCTGCATATAGAGCCATAATACAGTAGCGGCAGCTTTTATTTGAAGTAATGCCGCCGGTGGAGACGCGGCGCGTTGCGGCGCACTGTGACGTCCCAGTCACGTGCGCTCCCGGCCTCCCGGCTTCCCCGGCTTCCCCGACACCCCTGGAGATTAAAGTAAGGTAAGCGGGGGTGCGGGGAAGCAGAGGGGCAGAGCAGGAGCCGGGTTCGGGGTCGGGAAGGGGGGGTAAAATGCGCGCGAAGTGGAGGGGGGGTGCGTGGGGGAAACGCGGCGGCGCGCGGTCTTGACTGGCGGCAGCCGGAGTAGATTACATCAAATAAAAGCTGCCGCTACTGTAGCTGATATTAATTTATTATCGAAACCAAATGCTCCAAGCGTAGTTTTTAGGTATGCCCTGTCAATCCTATCGAAGGCTTTTCTGCATCTAGACTTAACACCATAATTTGTACTTTCTGTGAATTGGCTAATTCTAGCAGATCAATGATTCGTCGGATGTTATCTCCCGCTTGTCTATCTTTAACCCTTTCCGGTCGAATGTCGGAGTATATCCAACACTAATATTTGCCACTTGCGGTCCAATGTCGGACGGGGTGGAAGGAGGAGGGAGGAAAGCTGAAAGCTGTGGAGTGTGGAGTGAGGCGCCTGCAGCACATCCCCCGCATTCTCCTTGCACCGCACTGATGCGCCCATGCGCCGATGCGTCCCCCCCTACGCCGATCCGCCCACCCCCAAAGCCCTGCGCCGCTCCCGCCACCCCCAAAGTCCTGCGCCGCTCCCGCCCACTCCCTAGGGGGCTGTGAGTGTGGTGTGTGGTGTGTGTGGTGTCAGTGTGCAGTGAGTGTGCAGTGAGTGTGCTGTGTGTGTATGTGTGTGTGTGTGTGTGTGTGTGTGTGTGTGTGTGTGTGTGTGTGTGTGTGTGTGTGTGTGTGTGTGTGTGTGTGTGTGTGTGTATGTTTATGTGTGTGTGTATGTGTGTGTATGTGTGTGTGTG
Organism: Ascaphus truei; assembly: GCF_040206685.1. NCBI lineage: Eukaryota > Metazoa > Chordata > Amphibia > Anura > Ascaphidae > Ascaphus > Ascaphus truei. Next base: position 19,560,325 of record NC_134493.1, read on the forward strand.
TGTGTGTGTGTGTGTGTGTGTGTGTATGTGTGTATGTTTATGTGTGTGTGTATGTGTGTGTATGTGTGTATGTGTGTGTGTATATATTTATCAAAGTTGCACAATGTTAATAAATAATTTATTCTCACAACATGTCTTTTTTTTTAATTTTTAAAATATTATATAATATACACACACAAATACACACATATACACACACACAGGTTCCCCAGTGACACACAAACACACAGACCACTTCAAAGTGACACACACACACTGACAGCTACCAAGTGACACACACACAGTGATACCCGCCTCCCAAGCGCGCTTGCTGTCTCCTCTGCCAGGACAGCAACAAGCTCCTGGTAGAGCGAGCGGCAGCAAGCAACAGCACAAAAGTGTTTACTATGTCCCAGGCCTTACAGAGGAGCCTAGCTGAGCACAACACAACCAGCTAAGATGATCAATTCTGCCTGAACGTTACTGATATCCTGTAAGGGGAGAAAGTTACAGCGGGAATTTGTTATCTTTATTATACAGAGTACACTATGTTCTGTTTTTTCTCTCCTATGCGCTTTAGGACTTTTTTCTGCACTTACCAGAACGCCCTCCTACTGTCTCTGTAAGTTCTTCCAACCAATTAGATTGTAAGCTCTTCGTAGCAGGGACTCCTCTTCCGAAATGTTACTTTTATGTCTGATGCACTTATTCCCATGATTTATTATTTATATTATTTGTTATTTATATGATTGTCACATGTATTACTGCTGTGCAGCGCTGTGTACATTAATGGCGCTATATAAATAAAGACGCACACACATACAGCACATACGCACATTTTTATTTCTTTTTATATGCATCACAGATCATTATCTCGTTGGTAACTGTAAAGTCTTTGCACATATATAGATGTAGCCCGGTCCCCTCTGGGTTTGTTGTGCCCCCCCCCTCTCACTGCGCTTACCTCCGCGGCCGGTTACGGGATGCGTCCGGTCGCGGGGGCATGTAGGGATCGGGCGCGAGTGTGCGCGCCTGCCCGTGTTCCGGAGAGGGGGGCATGCGGGTGCCGGACGGTGATTGTGGCACCGGGGACTCCCGGCGGCTCCTTCAGAGGGAGGCCGCCATCTTCTCCTTGCTCGTGCATGCGCAGTGAGTCCCTGCAGCCGGCGGCCATTGCGGAGCTTTGCGCATGCGCAGGAGAGGTGCACGCGAGGCGACCAATGGGAGAATAGCTCCTAAGAAAACTACAGCCCCCAGGGTGCACAGGGGCTAGGTTAAGTGGCGCCAGGGAGCCAATGGGGTTGCCGAATCCCCTGCTCAGGGAATTGATACATTTTGCGCGCTGAACCCACGCGAGCAGTCAGGACCAGGAAGAGCTAGGGGTAGGAGGTGAGTGCAGGGGTCTGTGACCCACTGCATTAGGCCAGCAGCCCCGAGGCCCCAGTTAGGTCCTGAGCCATACACCAGCTTGTTGTGCTATTGGGACAGGCCCTAAGTAGGGACTCTGCCCCATTAACTGTTTGGTAGTCAGGGACAAAGTGCTATGCAGCGCAGCCCTGCAAGGTGGGTTCTGGGATCAGAACGCCACCAAAGACACAGAGACTTACGGTGATATTATCCACGCCGGAATTCACCCCACGCGGTGGCGGATGACGACGTCGGACCGGACGGAATCCCTGTCGTAGTCTGCAGAACCTGGGGCAGGAGCCCTGGGCAGGTATCATTCTACACGTGCACCAACACGTTTGAAAAAGTCGCTCAGACGAAACGCGTCAGAGAATTGTTCTGTCATTTTAATCAGGGCTTTTATGCCGCATTAAAGTTTTTTTGTTGCACGCCGCCGCCAGCCTGGTATTCTTTACTGCTGTGCTCCAACATCTCCCTTTCCTCTTCACTTACACGTGCACCAACACTGTACAGCAACGCAAGAAGCACGCCTAAAGGGCGGGGGTATCACTTGGAGACACTTACGTGGTAGAGCGGCCAAGGGCCTTGAACAGTATTTTGGACACGGTGTGGGGGTACACGGTGGTGGGAAGGATTATACTCTCAACAAGAGAGAGTATTGTTATGACCTATATAGAGTATAAGTACATATATGTGCATGTGTTCAGTAAAGACCGTTCTGTTTAAACCAGTGAGTATTACTGGGTTGTGTCCTGTGAGGGACTCCTCCCGCTCCGTCGGGATCCCTCCCAGGTGGAGGCGTTGCACCACGAGATATTGTGATATACATATGTACCCCAGGCTCTACATGCAGAGGCTTAGGCTCCTGAGGGCCACACAGGTAAATACAGCATTCGTAACTTCTGTGTTCACAGGGAACAGCCGTTACATAGATATAATATAGTTCTTTAAGGTATTAGTAATGTATTATTCCCTGCATAAAATGTTGTAATTGCCTCTATAAAATCATTTTTCCACCTAGGATTGAGCGTCTGTGTACTCCCATGTTCCTTATCCATACTGCCATCTAGTGGTTAAAGTTGTATATTTATTTCAAAATGTTCTTTGATCAACCTTGATATATATTGCTATATAAATAAACAAGAGGTGATGGCTATAAAGATGAATGTCCCCAATTCCCAGGGTGTAGGTGGGTACTAGAGAGGTACATGGGATGATAGCTTCTAAAGAGACTCAGGTAGGAATGGAAAGTACAAATGAGTGTACAGCAGAAAAAAACTGTTGAAATCATTATGGTGGTTGATTAAAGAAAACCAGTTATAGTCACAAACTATCGAGCAAAATAATGATTGGTGATCAAAATATGATATGGGCATATGTTACAGCAGCAGTTCCCACTGATCATTTTTTTAAAAATACAAATAAATAAAATTGTAATTACTTTAAGATATATCTGCTTGCCCTTTGCAATGTGTGTTTATATCTAAAATATATCTCAGTTCAGAGATATGTGTTCGGGAAGTATCCAGGAGGTCAAAATGGAGCTCTAACCGGAGCCCAGAGCAGTCACATTATAAGTAACATGTATATACAGTAGCTAGAGTGACACATTGTGTGGGACTCATGTGTATTCTTTATGTACTGTATAATGCAGGCTTATTCCCAGCCAATTAATTAATATAGGTCAGTGTAATTCAACAAAGAAGTTATAATGTTGGTCTCAAGTTAGCCTTTTAGGGACAAAGGTGTGAAATTGAAAGATCCAGTCTAGTTTTTCCCCTCTGAGTGTTTGTGCTGAGAGATCAGTGCCCCATGTGAATCGGGTTACCTGTGTCCTGTGTGAATCGGGTTACCTGAGTCCCATGTGAATCGGGTTACCTGAGTCCCATGTGAATCGGGTTACCTGAGTCCCATGTGAATCGGGTTACCTGAGTCCCATGTGAATCGGGTTACCTGAGTCCCATGTGAATCGGGTTACCTGTGTCCTGTGTGAATCGGGTTACCTGCACCCCATGTGAATCGGGTTACCTGCACCCCATGTGAATCGGGTTACCTGCGCCCCGTGTGAATCGGGTTACCTGCGCCCCATGTGAATCGGGTTACCTGCGCCCCATGTGAATCGGGTTACCTGTGTCCTGTGTGAATCGGGTTACCTGCGCCCCATGTGAATCGGGTTACCTGCGCCCCATGTGAATCGGGTTACCTGCGCCCCGTGTGAATCGGGTTACCTGCGCCCCATGTGAATCGGGTTACCTGTGCCCCATGTGAATCGGGTTACCTGCGCCCCGTGTGAATCGGGTTACCTGTGCCCCGTGTGAATCGGGTTACCTGCGCCCCATGTGAATCGGGTTACCTGCGCCCCATGTGAATCGGGTTACCTGCGCCCCATGTGAATCGGGTTACCTGTGTCCTGTGTGAATCGGGTTACCTGCGCCCCGTATCAATCGGGTTACCTGCGCCCCATGTGAATCGGGTTACCTGTGTCCTGTGTGAATCGGGTTACCTGCGCCCCGTATCAATCGGGTTACCTGCGCCCCATGTGAATCGGGTTACCTGTGTCCTGTGTGAATCGGGTTACCTGCGCCCCGTGTGAATCGGGTTACCTGTGCCCCATGTGAATCGGGTTACCTGTGCCCCATGTGAATCGGGTTACCTGTGCCCCATGTGAATCGGGTTACCTGCGCCCTGTGTGAATCGGGTTACCTGCGCCCTGTGTGAATCGGGTTACCTGCGCCCCATGTGAATCGGGTTACCTGCGCCCCATGTGAATCGGGTTACCTGTGTCCTGTGTGAATCGGGTTACCTGCGCCCCATGTGAATCGGGTTACCTGCGCCCCATGTGAATCGGGTTACCTGCGCCCCGTGTGAATCGGGTTACCTGCGCCCCGTGTGAATCGGGTTACCTGCGCCCCATGTGAATCGGGTTACCTGCGCCCCATGTGAATCGGGTTACCTGCGCCCCGTGTGAATCGGGTTACCTGCGCCCCATGTGAATCGGGTTACCTGCGCCCCATGTGAATCGGGTTACCTGCGCCCCGTGTGAATCGGGTTACCTGTGTCCTGTGTGAATCGGGTTACCTGCGCCCCATGTGAATCGGGTTACCTGTGTCCTGTGTGAATCGGGTTACCTGCGCCCCGTATCAATCGGGTTACCTGCGCCCCATGTGAATCGGGTTACCTGTGTCCTGTGTGAATCGGGTTACCTGCGCCCCATGTGAATCGGGTTACCTGCACCCCATGTGAATCGGGTTACCTGCGCCCCATGTGAATCGGGTTACCTGCGCCCCATGTGAATCGGGTTACCTGCGCCCCATGTGAATCGGGTTACCTGCGCCCCATGTGAATCGGGTTACCTGTGTCCTGTGTGAATCGGGTTACCTGCGCCCCGTGTGAATCGGGTTACCTGTGCCCCATGTGAATCGGGTTACCTGTGCCCCATGTGAATCGGGTTACCTGCGCCCCGTGTGAATCGGGTTACCTGCGCCCCATGTGAATCGGGTTACCTGCGCCCCATGTGAATCGGGTTACCTGCGCCCCGTGTGAATCGGGTTACCTGCGCCCCGTGTGAATCGGGTTACCTGCGCCCCGTGTGAATCGGGTTACCTGCACCCCGTGTGAATCGGGTTACCTGTGCCCCATGTGAATCGGATTACCTGTGTCCTGTGTGAATCGGGTTACCTGTGCCCCGTATCAATCGGGTTACCTGCGCCCCATGTGAATCGGGTTACCTGTGTCCTGTGTGAATCGGGTTACCTGCGCCCCATGTGAATCGGGTTACCTGCACCCCATGTGAATCGGGTTACCTGCGCCCCATGTGAATCGGGTTACCTGCGCCCCATGTGAATCGGGTTACCTGCGCCCCATGTGAATCGGGTTACCTGCGCCCCGTGTGAATCGGGTTACCTGCGCCCCATGTGAATCGGGTTACCTGCGCCCCGTGTGAATCGGGTTACCTGTGTCCTGTGTGAATCGGGTTACCTGCGCCCCGTATCAATCGGGTTACCTGCGCCCCATGTGAATCGGGTTACCTGTGTCCTGTGTGAATCGGGTTACCTGCGCCCCGTATCAATCGGGTTACCTGCGCCCCGTGTGAATCGGGTTACCTGTGCCCCATGTGAATCGGGTTACCTGTGCCCCATGTGAATCGGGTTACCTGTGCCCCATGTGAATCGGGTTACCTGCGCCCTGTGTGAATCGGGTTACCTGCGCCCCGTATCAATCGGGTTACCTGCGCCCCATGTGAATCGGGTTACCTGCGCCCCATGTGAATCGGGTTACCTGCGTCCTGTGTGAATCGGGTTACCTGCGCCCCATGTGAATCGGGTTACCTGCGCCCCATGTGAATCGGGTTACCTGCGCCCCATGTGAATCGGGTTACCTGCGCCCCGTGTGAATCGGGTTACCTGCGCCCCGTGTGAATCGGGTTACCTGCGCCCCGTGTGAATCGGGTTACCTGCGCCCCGTGTGAATCGGGTTACCTGCGCCCCATGTGAATCGGATTACCTGTGTCCTGTGTGAATCGGGTTACCTGCGCCCCATGTGAATCGGGTTACCTGCGCCCCATGTGAATCGGGTTACCTGTGTCCTGTGTGAATCGGGTTACCTGCGCCCCATGTGAATCGGGTTACCTGCACCCCATGTGAATCGGGTTACCTGCGCCCCATGTGAATCGGGTTACCTGCGCCCCGTGTGAATCGGGTTACCTGTGCCCCATGTGAATCGGGTTACCTGTGCCCCATGTGAATCGGGTTACCTGTGCCCCATGTGAATCGGGTTACCTGCGCCCTGTGTGAATCGGGTTACCTGCGCCCCATGTGAATCGGGTTACCTGCGCCCCATGTGAATCGGGTTACCTGCGCCCCGTGTGAATCGGGTTACCTGTGTCCTGTGTGAATCGGGTTACCTGCGCCCCATGTTAATCGGGTTACCTGCGCCCCATGTGAATCGGGTTACCTGCGCCCCGTGTGAATCGGGTTACCTGCGCCCCGTGTGAATCGGGTTACCTGTGCCCAGTGTGAATCGGGTTACCTGCGCCCAGTGTAAATCGGGTTACCTGCGCCCCGTGTGAATCGGGTTACCTGCGCCCCGTGTGAATCGGGTTACCTGCATCCGTATGTAGCCAGACTGGTTTCCTTGGCTACTAAGTCTGCCCTCCCTGGCAGTAAGTCCTGGTAAGAGCAGGCCAGCCAGGAGTTTGCATGGGTTTTCCCCAATCACAGTAGCTTCTTGAGTGACAGGGGAGGCGGTGGGACTAGGCCTGTGTGTGTCCAATCACTGGATTCAGACCTGGTACCTACTTGCCATGTACTTAAGGAGCTGCAATGCTACATTTAGTGAGTGACTCTACCTTCTTGAGAGAGACTGGTCTACCCTAACAACTGTGCAGGGCTCTGCCAAGTGTGTACTCCCTCCCCTAGGGGAGTGGAGAGAGAAACTATACCCTTTACTCCACCAGGGAGTAAGGGAAGAGTATGGACTGCTTCAGGTGCCCTTGGCCTGGAGTGGAGGTCCAGGGTACATCCTGAGGGTGAAGGCCCAAGAAGTGAGCTGTACATGCTGTAACATCTGTCAGTGCACTAAATAAAGAGATCCTGTTGAAATATAGCCTCTTGCCCGAGACTGCAATCTGGGGTAGTGGAAGGGAGTTCTCCTGCAGGGATTGTCACCACATCCCTGGAGCCTGCAAGAGATGGAGGCGCTGACACCGGGAGAGAGAATCAGATCCTACCCCAGAAGCCTGTCCTGTTCTCCTCCACAACACCGCAGGAGACTCAGATCTACTGTAAGCCAGCAGGTATGCACCACACCACACCATGTAGTAGTGAAATCTCCCAGAGGGTGGGGGAAACGCTGCTACATGTGTGAATCGGGTCACCTCCATCCATACAGCCAGTGTCTAGGCTGTGAGTGGAAGACCCTAAGAAGGAAGCATACGAGTCCTGTATCTCACATCAATACGGGATAAGAAGCCTTTTACTGAACCCCTTAAACAATCCTGGGAGGTAAACCAGCTACAGCTTTAACCTACACCTATCACAAATAAGTGCCCCCAGTTGTCCCGTGAGTCGGAACTGTATCGTATACTGTAACAGCAAAAAGATTCTATTTTTTGTGCTGCCCGTGGCCAAAATAATCACTTTTTGTTCACCCACTAAAAGGACTTCAGAGGTGCCTTGTCTACAGCAGTAATTGGCATCTAGTCTAACCAGGTGTTCCCCATTGCCCCAAGTCCCTATGTCTTATTTTTTGTACTGTATGTATTATGTGATTTGATGTCAGTTTCGGCTAAATAAACTCCGATTTGTTAAACCTCTGTGTTCTGTCTGGAGATCTAAAGATCCTTGGTAGTCCGATCATGACAAACCTTTTCTGAGACTTAGAGGCTCTTTACGTACAATTAAGATGTCCTGGTCTCCTCCAGTGTTGTTTTAGGATATGTTAAATTCCTATGATTTGTACAGCTGGACAAATAGACATTTTCTATAAAAATGTTTAGCCAAAGGTTGTTTTGGATTACGACCACCAATATTGGTTTTAAGATCTATAATAGTTTAGAAAGCACCTGCACTACGGCTGATGCAGCATGGCCAGGGGACCCTGCCCCTTCCTCCCATCCGTTCACAAGGGAGGCTAAGGGCTAAGTCCTATGGAGGGGAGTGTCCCCAAGCAAGATGTTACAAGGGGGTAATTACATGGGGAAATCCTCCTACCTTGTGGTCTTGCAGTGAAGCAGTCCTGCTGTGTTCTGGTTCCTCACTGGATGCAATGAAGTAAAACAGCGGCTGGGCTGCGGGTGGTCCACATGGATAGTTCCTGTAATTGTCTGCCTCCCCATTTTTGTGGTGTTTGTACACGAGCTCTCCTCACTTGTCGGGGAGACTCCCTGACACTGAGCTGCCAAATAATATTTAACTTTCTGCCTAATAAGAATTCTCTGATCCCAATGCATTTCAATATTATTTAATTGTTAGAATTCCCCAAATCTAATAAAAAATACCACTTGTGAGCACATTAACATGACTCAGAGACAGGTCTGCAACACTGCTTTTCCCCATTATCTCTTAACATACAATGCTTCCACTACAGCCAGGGATTCTGGGTAATGACATGCAAATGAGCACTCAAAGTGGGTCACTCTTTCCTTCTTGTCCATTTTAACATGGATCCCTATAAGCTTATACCTGCCATAACTTGTTTTGTGTCAAATCTAATAGAAACTTTAAAATGTTGGCATGTGCAGGGTTCCATAAATGGTCAGAGTATTTGGGCCAGAATATTCCACCTTCAGGAAATGTCTGCTTACGTTTCCTACCTCCCCCAGCTAGTTATAACCAACTGCATTTTCTCGTAGCTCTGCTGCTTCCTTCAGCAGCGGGACATGGGGATTATTCTAGTAGCTTCGATAAAGTCACTGCCAAATCGAACGGTTTTGCATGACCCTACCTCATGGTCCGATATTTGTGTGGTCACGTGAAGTAGGATAATGCCAATACCGCTCGGGATAGCAGTGTCCTTATCTCAGCCTTTTTCTAAGTCCTGCCCGTGTGGCCTGCCTGCAGTCGCACTGTTTTTATTTGATTTTAGTAACACGGTATTATAGTAGGGGGTCTCCTGAGTGGAACCGCGTTCATTTCAGCCCCTGGGACCCCCTGCTTCCTGAGTTACAGGCCCCGGTACACATTCATTAGTGGTTCAGTACTTCTGCAAAGCAGCAATGACCAAAATAATCACCAAACAAGCCTTGCAGTAAGGCACATGTACAAGAAGGGATACAGAACTACGGACATCCAACAGAGGCTTCAGGAAGCGGACACCCAGGTGTCACTAGACTGTGTTCGGTATCATGCCCAAGGCAAGACAAAGATTCGTAAAATGGTCCGCAGGGTCAGAACCGAGTAAGTACTGTTCTGTATTCTCTTTTGCTTCTAATGCTTTTCTTCACACACCCACACAGTGTGTCTATGCATCTGCACTCCTTTAATCTTTATCATGTTCATGATTTTCACAGTGAACCGATTCGGCTGGTGGATGAGATCAACCTGGAAAACGATGAGTGATCTGCTGCAGTGTTTCGGGAGATTCGCCAGAAGAAGCATGAAGTTCCACTATCTGAGTCCAGCATCAGACTAGTGAGACACAAATTGGGCTGGACCTTTGGAAGTGTGAGGTAAAGTGTGTACAACATACTGTAGAGGGAGGGTGCGGGAGGATTGCTTGCAAAGGAATATCATTTCCTTATAACTGGGTATGCTGTGTTTGTCTAAAGTAGCCAAATCCCAAAACAACAATGTCAGCACTCAGTATAGTACACGTATGTACTGTACACTCCATAGTAGAAAGATATAATTTATTTAACCCATTTTTTCTTATTATTGCTGAGTGTTTCCATTAATAAGGGATGTTAACAAGATAAAAAGACTTGACTAAGTACGTGCATGGATTGAGAGTGGAGAAAGGTTTGATGATGTTATATTTCTTTAACAGTAGTACAGGTGCGCCGACGAGTATTCTAAAACTTGCCTTGGAAAATCTGGGGCTATCACCAACAAGAACAAGGTACATGCTGGGTACATGCTGGGTAGATGCTGGGTACATGCTGCAACATTTCAGTGACATTTCTGCAGAGACTAATGGCCCATCGAATTAACACAGCAGGGGTCCCTGGCAGTCCCATTCAGTTTGACCCCCGCCATTTGTCTGTCTGCAGAAATGTCACTGAAATGTTGCAGCATGTACCCAGCATGTACCCAGCATGTACCCAGCATGTACCTGGGTCTTGTTGGTGATTGCCCCAGATTTGTTTTAGAATACTCGTCTGCACTACAGTACTCTAAGGGGCCTATTCACAAAACTTCGATAAGTTCTGTACATTACTGAGCGGGTTTGAATGTTCTTACCTCGCTATAAGAAAGTTGTGTGAAAATGTTATTAACTATGAAAAATCTCAAGTTTTTTATCGCGTGCTAAAAAAAATGACTTTGTGATTGCTTGATGAGCGACATGTCACTCCAGCAGTCTGTACGAGCAGCACAGAGAGACCCTACCTCTCCATGCACAGCACTTACAGGCAATCTCGCGGTTTGAATTTCAATAACACAGTATTGAAGCAGTGGGTCTCCGGAGCTGAACCGCATTAATTTAAGCCCCGTGGACCCCTTGCTTCCCGAGTTACAGGCCCTGGTATGGGGTGCCAGTATCTCCCTGCATCAAAAAGGGAGAGAATATACCCAATTGTGGCAGTCCATGCTCATATTATGGGCCTGGTTTACCAAAGTCACAATCAATTGCTTTATTGGCAAATGCTTATGTAGCCATGCTGTAAAATGGTCTGCAGTTTCCTCTCCTGCTGGCAGTAAACCTTGTAAGTTACAGGGATGCCAGCAGTAATCATGGAGGTTTGCCCTCACACCCTGGTGAGGTGCCCTATGTATGGATGGGAGTGGCTACATACTCTGAGTCCACCGTTAGTGACATCAGAGATGTGCCTGCCTCCTGGAGATATATAAGGCACAGCACTGATCAAAGTTAGTCTGTTGGAGTAAGGAGCAAGTCTGCGTTGAGACTTGGGAGTGGGTGGCACACTAGTGCTTTAACTAGTGGCCCCATTCTATGTTAAGTAACATCTAGCTGACAAAGCCATACTGTGTCCAGGGACCTGGCACAGGGGTGATCTTCCCGAGGGGAGAGGGGATCCCACTCCATTGGGAGGGTGTACCTTTGAAAGGACAGAACAGCAAGATGTGTGGCTAAGCAAATCACTGTAAGGGGCAGTTGGACCGCACCGTAAGCCACAATAAAGTCAACCTTGATCAAAGACATCTTCATGTGTGAGTCTGAACTTATGCTACATATGATGGCACCACGGAGGAGTTCCTTATCAGAATCATCCCCATGCGGACGCAGGGATCCTGATGAGGTGGAGGCGTTGCACTGGATATAGGTAGGACTCATGCACACTACCTCAGCTGCCTGTCTGGGTTGGCATTCCCTACACGACATCATGCGGGAGACTCAGGAGTCCTGTTGCCAACAGGTGCACCATCAAATACGACCATGTAATGGGGACTGGTTAGACCACAGGGGCCAATGTGAGATTGGGTGGGTCAGGCCAGGCCAGAAAATCCGTTACATTTGGAGGTGCTGCTGAGAGACCTGTCAACAGGACAGGCTTTTGCTAGGCACACTAGGAAACAGGGAGAGTGTATGCTGCCACTTTGTGCTGTGTTGGGACGGAGCCTAGGGGTAGTCAGGGGGCTGATGGAGTATTGTCAGCTCGCAGGGACGACCTAGGGGCCTGAGAGGAGTTGGAGGTTTAGAGAGGGGCTATAGCTGTCCTAGTCACCTTGAGGTAGTGCTAGTGGTAGGATGCCTGAAGGGATAGCCTGTTAACGAGGTCAGGAATTCTGGACAGGGTCTGCGCTAGGCTAGCCAATAGTAGGTAGACGCCCAAGTACTGCATGGAAGAGCCAGAGTACTCTAGCCCATTCCAGACCACTTACCAAAGGGAGCACAGACTGGGAGGAAGGAGATACAGCAGACACAGAGAGAGTGAGCCTAGCCTGAGGTAGTGCAAACACGAGTCCAGCCTACATTAGGTACACAAGGTGGTGCATCAAGGCAGTCTTTATTGTACCGGTGTGGCAGCTGCCCCGCAGAGAGGAGCTCCATGTACAATAACCGCAAATACAGCAACCAAATGGCGACCGCAAGAATGGAGGATCCGCGCGGCGCGGAAGGTCCACAATGGCGGACGGAGGCAGATGGAGGGAGCGCATGTGGTGTGCGTTCCGCTGAAGAGCAAGCTACTGAAGTGACTTTGGCTAGCCTGCTGTGGAGTGGTGCGAGAGCTGTGGCCGCACCGTTTTTGTCCTGTCTGGGACCTAGGGGTACTACCCCTGAGGACATTGAGGAGGACATTACAGTGATGTGTGGAGAACATGATGAATTTGCTTGGCAGTCGGCGTACAAACAGTCAAAAGCTACCTCAACCGTCAAAGAGACTGACAGTGCAAACCAAAATGGCAGCTCCCGCTTCCCTGGGAGACCGCGTGGATCAATTGCAGAAAATTCTGCAAATGCGGGACTTACAGAAAATTGGCCTGGAGTGGCGGCAACAAGAAAACCCCACCCACCACGAGGCATTACTTGGGAGAAGAAGGTTGGCAGCGAGCCCAGATTAGCGCCCTCATGGACAATGACTAACTCAGCCCCAGTGCTGGGTCACCCGATCAATTTATGGGACCTCCTCCTAATCTCAACCAGGGGGAGTGGTTTACAATTATGCCCAGTGGGAACAGATCCAGCTGAGCGAGGAGCTGGTGAACCGGCCGCACCCTTACAGAAAGTAGTTCCTGTACTTAATGCTGCCTGTGGAGGAAAAGACAAAGAGATTGGGAGAACTTGGCCGGGTATGGCGCCAAATAAGGGATGGTGCTCCGGGAGTGGTGGCGCGAAACCAGAGGCCGCGCCCCCCAGGACTGTGAGAAGTTCAGCACTAATCCCGGGACATCCCATAAATTTGTGGGACCCTCCCCTAATCTCCACCAGTGGGAGTGGTTTCCAGCTTTGCCAGATGCAGGTGGAGCTAGCTAAGGGAGGAGTTGGCAATTCAACTCCTACTCGTCAGTCACGAGGAGCCAGTACGCAGATCAGTCCACTATTGAGAGTGCCTCCCATAGTGACCATGGCCTGCAAGCCTGAAGAAGGATCCATGGTATCCACTCAACCTTACTCGGCACCAGGAGGCTTCCTGGTGATTCGAGTGGCAGGCACTGAGATGGTGGCATGTCTGTGCCTACAGTGCAGACTACCAGGAGGCGCGGTGGGTACAGCTGCCCCTTGCCCGCAATCTGGCCTCCAATATATGTGGCCAATGCCAACTTTTGTGCCAGTCCAGGCTGTAGAGGTGGCGGGAGACGTGGCCATGTTGTCGGCGGAACTCCCCGGCGCGCTCTGGAGGGAGTCTGCGGATTCCGGAGCATGGGGATCGGGGCCGGTTATCAAAACCAAACCCGAGGAAAAGGACACTATCGGCCGTGGTGCCGGACGAGAGACTAACCGGCGGTCAACCAGTGGAGTGCCCCTAACCAATTGGGATTGGATACCTCCGATGAGGAACCCGTGGTGTCTCCCGCAGTGGTAACACGGCAGCCAACGAACCCCTGTGGCGGTAACGGCAGAAAGGTACCACTTACCTGTGTCGTCCGTGAGAGAAGTCGAGTGTCGCCGGTACAGCGAAAAACGGAGAGACGGAGCCCCCCGGTTCTGGGAGCCGGCGGTTTCAGTGGCAAGGGCAGATCTACACCGACTCCACGGAGTGGTAAGAGTAGTCCATGCTCGTACCAGGCTCCGAGGGTGGCATCGGCGGAGGAAGGGCGGTGCCTGGCCCAGGCGGGGCGGCAGAGACAAGCTGAACTTCCGGATGTCGTGGTGGAGGAAGAGGTCCCGCTTGGGGACCCAACCCAAGATGGCGGAGCACCCAGCACAGTTGAGGGAGTCACTTCCGGTGGCCGTAGCGGAGCGGATGAAGAGATGACCGCGCCTTGCCAATCGGGCGGTGTTTCCCGATCACCCAGACCCAAGAAGAGCTGGCAGGCCCTGCGGAAAGCTGAGAGCGGTGAGACCCGACTGACGGAGGGCCCGTGCGGTGGCCCCAGACCATGTAGTGGTGGAAAGCGGGTCGGAACCCCGCGATACCGACCCTCCATCTCTATGCCCAACCCCAGGCCCTAGTTAAAGCCCCAACCCCGGTCACTTTTTCCCATGGGTCATCCTCGTGCTTGGGGATGTCTGGGGGGTCCCAAGGCACCTCCGAAGAACGGACTGGGGAGAGACTGGACTGCTTTACCTCTGATGATGGGTCAATGGGTGGAGGGTACTCTCTGGAAGTGTCCATGTCTAGCGACTGCCCAAGCGTAGTCAGTGTTACCCTTGCTACTAGGCCCAAGAGAATAGGGCTTCATTCCCAGTCTACCGGGACATCTGGGGTGTCCTACTGGGGGGAACCAGAAGGGGATTCAGTGGAGTCAGCCCAGGAAGAAATTAGGGAGACCCGGTGGTGGGCCCCCTTATTCGAGGGTTATGAGGCATGGCTAGACCGCACTAGGTTCCTTTTAGAAAGAGAGGGTGTAGTGGATTATTGGTGGGCTCGTGGGGAGTTCACTGAGGAGGAACGGGTGAAGGCGTTACAGGAACGGTGGTATCAGATCCGTCATGGGATAATAGAACCAATGGGTCCAAGTAAATTGGAGGATCCGGTGGACCCGGATGAACCCCTATCATGGGTGTTGCCAGGGAAAGCGGGCAACACTAGGTTGATATGGGCCAGTAGAGCGGAGAGGGTCATCATAACTAAATACAAAACCTCACATGGGTTGGAGTATCCCTATGTCCCTGAACCCCTCATGCAGGAGATAGAGGATAACAGGGATAGGTGGCTGCGGGAAACCATAGAGCAGTATATGGTGAACCGAGGTGGCGCAATTACTGGGCATAAAGCGGAGGAGAGGATTGCTCAACTCATGCGGGTGTGGAGCATAGGCCGTAGCATCTATATGCATAAAGCTGTGTATAGACCTGAGAGTGGGTTACCACGGGAGTACAGCATAACTGTCACTGATATGGGTGGCCGGGAAGTTAAGAAGCCTGACCCCCGTCACTATTATTAGGAGAGCCAGGATAGTATGTTTCACTAGCTAGTGCCCCTGCTGGTCAGAGAGTGCTCTGCATTACATATGATGTGAATTCAATGATGTTATAACCAATTATGTTTGCATTTTACAGTGTTTCCCGGACGAAGGTACAACAAATTTAGGTCCCAGACGGGGCTTGGGATTCACCAGGGGGAGAATATAGCCATGCTGTAAAATGGTCTGCAGTTTCCTCTCCTGCTGGCAGTAAACCTTGTAAGTTACAGGGATGCCAGCAGTAATCATGGAGGTTTGCCCTCACACCCTGGTGAGGTGCCCTATGTATGGATGGGAGTGGCTACATACTCTGAGTCCACCGTTAGTGACATCAGAGATGTGCCTGCCTCCTGGAGATATATAAGGCACAGCACTGATCAAAGTTAGTCTGTTGGAGTAAGGAGCAAGTCTGCGTTGAGACTTGGGAGTGGGTGGCACACTAGTGCTTTAACTAGTGGCCCCATTCTATGTTTAGTAACATCTAGCTGACAAAGCCATACTGTGTCCAGGGACCTGGCACAGGGGTGATCTTCCCGAGGGGAGAGGGGATCCCACTCCATTGGGAGGGTGTACCTTTGAAAGGACAGCACAGCAAGATGTGTGGCTAAGAGAAACTCACTGTAAGGGGCAGTTGGCCCGCACCGTAAGCCACAATAAAGTCAACCTTGATCAAAGACATCTTCATGTGTGAGTCTGAACTTACTCTACATATGATGGCACCACGGAGGAGTTCCTTATCAGAATCATCCCCATGCGGACGCAGGGATCCTGATGAGGTGGAGGCGCTGCACTGGATATAGGTAGGACTCATGCACACTACCTCAGCTGCCTGTCTGGGTTGGCATTCCCTACACGACATCATGCGGGAGACTCAGGAGTCCTGTTGCCAACAGGTGCACCATCAGACACGACCATGTAATGGGGACTGGTTAGACCACAGGGGCCAATGTGAGATTGGGTGGGTCAGGCCAGGCCAGAAAATCCGTTACACTTATTTTTATTTAATTGTAATGTTGCTCATTCATTGCTATTGTTGCAATCCATCCTCCCCGGCTGTCCTGCTCTCCCTCCGTGCAACTCCTAACTCCTCGGCTGCTCCTCTGCTTCACACTGGCGGCCCGCTGCCACGTACCATCATCTCCCCCCGCCTGCCTCTATATGGGGGAGAAGAGACAGATGGTCAGCAGGGCGACCGACATTGCTGGAGAGCGGGCCACTGGGCTTTGCCCGAGCTGCCCACCCTATAGCTATCCCCTGGTTCCAGTACATCTTGCTAATCTTTCTAAGCAGAAACGTAGTAACTGTGGTGCTCAACTACTACTCTCTTAATCTTTCTAAGCATGTACACATTGATTTGCATGTAATTTGGGATGAGGAGGTTTGAAGGTTCACCAACAGACGTTTGTTTCCTTTTTTTTTTTTTTAATAAATAGTGCACATTTTCGGGTTTATGAACAAAAAAGAAAAATTATTAGTTTTAATTCTAAAACCAATTGGGTTCCGGTACAGCCAAAACACAAAACATTTTTGGAACCAAAATACCGATACCCACCCTTAAATGTAATATGACAAATAAAATTATGTGTTTTTAAACTTTTTTCTTTCAGGGGAGTACTCGAAATAAGGAGTATTTTCATTGAAAGTGGTAACATGTAGTGGTTAAACGTGATAACATTCAGCTAGTATTAAAAGTAAAAAAAAAAATATTTATTCATTTATAAAATGTTTTACCAGGAAGTAATACATTGAGAGTTCCATCTCATTTTCAAGTATGTCCTGGGCATCGAGTTATGATGACAAATACATGGTAACAAATGCACATTAAGTGAACAGGGTTATACATTATATACAAGACATTGCATGCACAGTTAAAGATAATATATGTTATAGGCGTATGTAACAGTTACAGACCAGATTAAAATGTGAGACAGCCTTAGTTTTGAAAGAACTTAGACTGGTGGTGGATGTGAGTGTCTCCGGTAGATTGTTCCAGTTTTGGGGTGCACGGTAAGAGGAGGAGCGGCCGGATACTTTGTTGAACCTTGGGACCATGAACAGTCTTTTGGAGTCAGATCTCAGGTGATAGGTGCTGCATGTGGTAGGGGTGAGGAGCTTGTTCAGGTAGACGGGTAGCTTGCCCAGAAAGTATTTGAAGGCAAGACAGGATCGATTAACTTTGCGTCTAGACTCAAGTGATGACCAATCTAGTTCTTTGAGCATTTCGCAGTGATGTGTGTTGTAGTTGCATTGGAGAACAAAGTGGCATATTGAATTGTAGAGGGTATCAAGTTTGCTAAGGTGAGTTTGGGGTGCCGTGCCATATACTATGTCCCCATAGTCTATAATTGGCATTAGCATCTACTGTGCAATGTGCTTTCTGAACAGCAGACAGGGAGGATTTGTTCCTATAAAATACACGTAGTTTGGCATAAGTTTTGGTTGTCAGGGTATCAATATGAAACCCAAAGTTTAAATGCGAGTCAAACCATATGCCCAAATATTTAAAACTAGTAACAGTATGTATATATACTAAATATAGGTACCTGCATACGGTTATGCCTTGTCGTGGCATGCAGGCTTATAAATGCTTTGGCCAAAGGGTTTAACAAAATAACCCTTTTTTATGAGATTATTATTTTATTTTAGCCTAATTGGTGGGAGCGCAGGAATCATTCTTTTTGTTTTGTTTGCCTTGTGCACATATTCCGCAGGCATCTGTAGTTATTATGATCCTTTGTAGTGCCAGTTGTAGCTTTTCCACAAGGATGGTAGAACGATATTAGGTCGGTTGTAACCCACGGAAGGTGCCCCCCCCCCCCGTACTCTTATTCTGCGTAGTGGAATAGAGGTATCACAGAGTTTTAAAAACTCGGATTGGAAATAGTCGAGTGCAGAATCGGGGTCGGGAATTAAGTCAATTCTGTACCAAGGGCAGCTGGTAAGATCAGCCAGAAACTGTTGTGAAAAAAATGAGGATCTCCCCAAAAAATGAGGAAAACCCTCAAAACAACGGATGCTCCTTCAATGGCAGTAATGAAATAATGAAATAAAGAGTTTTACACAACAGTCTCTGATTCCTTCGGTTTAAAGTGAGCCTGTGGGGGAGAAAAGTTTTATGCATAAATCAATCCATAAGGTTTGTTTGTAATGGACGCAGCCAGGGTGGGGGTCTGTATAAGCAAAAGATAATCCAAATGATGGTATTGTACTGCAATGTGTCTGTAAAGTACTTACAGTGTCTTTGTTGCTTCCCTTGTCGCACCCTGTGTCCCACACCCTCCGTCAGCTGGCCGGTACTCAAGATGAGCTGTCCGTGTCCGCCTGTCTGTGCTGTAACGATGAAAGGACCCCCACACAAATTGCTCACAGTGCGTGCTCCAGCCGGAGGTTCAAGTAGAAAAAATGTTTGAAGAGGTGGTCACTGCCTTCCGATAACAGGAATCACCAAGCGTAGTATAATAAAAATTAATATTTATTCATGAAAAAACGAAAGACCACACAAGTAGTGTATACTCTAACGCGTTTCGTCTCAGTTGAGATTTTATCAACTGAGATGAAACGCGTTAGAGTATACACTACTTGTGTTTTCTTTCGTTTTTTCATGAATAAATATACATTTTTATTATACTACGCTTGGTGATTCCTGTTATCGGAAGGCAGTGACCACCTCTTCAAACATTTTTTTCTACAGAAACTGTTGTGGGTTAAAGTTTCTAAATGTTCTAGTGAGGAGAACTTTAGGGCTTGATTGGGGTGGTTTCATTTTCCTTACACATTACACTATTGCATGGTCACTGAAAATGTCGGGTAAGATGCCAGAGGATTGGATTCTCCTGGGACTAGAGGAGAGAATCCAGTCTAGCAAAGAATGGTTGTGAGATTTTAGGTTTGTGCATGTGAGTTGGGAAATGAGTTGCGTTAGGTTAAGTGACTTGAGTTGTATCTGGATATTCTTGGTTTTAGGGTCGAGCCAATTGTAGTTGAAATCCCCAAGAAATAGCAGCTCACTCTTCTCATTCAGAGAGTTAATTGACCCAAGAAACTGGGGGATATCAGTCAGGGATCGTAGTGGGTCTTTAGGGGGCTGGTAGATGCCAGCAATAAGAACGGGCTTAGAAAAGGCGAGGCAGATTTTGCCAACAAGGATTTTAAAAGAGGGTGGCTTTGGGGGGCAATTTAGCAGCGTAAATTGTAAGGTGTCTGCAATATAAAATAACACCCCTCCTCCTCTCTTTGACCTGTCTTTCCTAGAAATTGAGTATCCCCGAATGGCAATAGTTGCATTGTGGTTTTAGGGGTTAGCCATGTTTCTGTGAGAACGATGGCTTTGGGTTTATGCATAAGGCACGGTGCCCTTAGTTCGTCCAGTGTAGGCAGCAGGCTCCGGATATTTATATGGGCGACAGATAGACCTTTATGGAATTTGAAAGGGGTATTCTAAGGGGTATGAGACAGAGTTGAATAGGGAGGGCCTGGGTTAGGTTCAATATCACCTGCTAAAGAGAGTAACAGTATAAATAGAAAATTGAGTAGTTGTTTGCAAGTTGTAATTTTGCCATTTGAGTGTGCAGTGGTTGGAGTGCTGTTTTTCAGAGTTCTCCACCAACACTCAGTAGATAGTGCAAGGCTTTTGAGTAATCCATGGTGTATGGTGAGGTTGTGTGTAGGCCAGGAGGGATGAGTTTGTAGTGGCATTTCCATGAAGTCACAATAAAGAACAGTTGAGATAAGTAGCAGGTTTATTATCAGAGGTAGGTAATGTTGCATGAAGCTGTTGTGAGCCAAGTGAGTGTGTGCAGAGTTAACAGCAGAGGTGTGCCTTTCCTTGTCAAAATGTTTTGATGCATTTGCAATGCTAGGGTCTGCTCAGGGATGGAGGAGGAATGGGAGGGGAAGGGGGAGGGAGGGTCAGTGGTGTGCAGTAAAGTGTTGGGAGAGGCTGCAGTAACTGTAGTGTACAGGGGGGGTTAATTGTGTAGACTAACAAGCATGGGATAATAATGTGATCAGATAGCTTACCGTTTGTTGCCTTGTGCAGAAGAGTTTGCAGAAAGTTCCAGTCCCCAGTCCACCTCTAGTCCAAGTACAGTCTAACTATATATATTTACGTAAGGATATTCACTTTAAGATGCAGCACTCTTAAGTTGCTAACGCCACCCTGGAAATTTCTATAAGCAATGAACATAAATAATGCATGTGATCAAAACCATTAGCCATGTCACCTCATCCCTAATACAAGTGTATTTAATAATATATAGCACAACAGTTTGGAGGTGAACTTTATTATTTATGTGTGTTTTCCTGTAAGAAATCTGGAACATTTTCCTGTCATCTCCTTTTGTAAGTCAGGAAGAAATCAGGGTGCAAACTCCTCCTTTTGTGAGATATTATGTATATGTTTTAAATGGAGCTGATTTCATCCCCAGCAAAGAAAGACAGATTCTTATGGACCCGAGAAAAACATTAAGTAGCAATGCGTATTGTATTTCCTTTCTCTCTTCTATTTCCTCAAACAAAACTCCCCATGGAAGCCAGCCCACAAAAATGAAACCTAACCAGTATTTCCTGCAACAGTGGCTGTGGCAACGCGAGGAACCCAAAGCATGAGACACACGTATGTTTCTTGCTACTGTGCACAGTCTTCTCTGCTAAGGTTCTCTGGCGCTAGGAATTGTAACCTCTTCTTGTTGACAGGCAGGTAAAACATTTTTAAACCTGATTTTGTTACTTACAGTATGCTTGAACAGTCACTGTTAGGATAAATTGGATATGGCACAGTAGACAGGTATGCACAATGTTCCCAGAGTCTGTCATGGGGAGTTCTTACAGCTCTAATTTAGCACGCTGTGTGGGGATATATCCAGGAGTTGGTAAAGGTGTTTTGCAGAATAGGAAATGGCATGTTATACAATATCTGAAAACCTATCCGTCAAGTTAAGCAGGAAATCCCCTTAGCACTGTGCTGCCTATGCAACCATGCTGTCCTGGGGATTGTTTTCCAAGTAACATTTTGTTAAATATATGCCTTTGAAATCCTGATGTCCTCGGTGGATCACCAGTGCATTACCCAGCCATGCCGAGCCCTTCTGCAGTGGGCTAGGACTCTAGGACAATTGGTCGTGGCTTTTTTGTTGCGACCAAATTGCTGCCGGCAATAGCCCCCACAAACATCGCCGCAGGGACATCTCTCCGCCGGACGTTTCTCCACCAAGGCAAGCCCCTAAACACCCTAATCTTAAACCCTAATACTAACATTACCCCTACCCTAAAAACCTTAACCCTTTACCCTAAATCCCCTTACGCTAAAACCCCTTACCCTAAAACCCTTTACCCTAAAGCCTCTCACCCTAATCCTTTACCCTAATCCTTTACCCTAAAACCCCTCACCCTAAACCCACTTACCATAAACCCTTGCCCTAATTCCCTACCCTACAAACCTTACCCCTCACCCTAAACCCCTTATCCTTAACCCCCTACCCTAATTGCTAAAACCCCTTAAGTGAACGTACTTTATTGGTGGTATGGCCTGCGGCCGAGTGTCCAGCAGCTGAATGTCCTGCGGTGTAGAGACTGCGGTGAAGGGTCCCTCAGTGGCCAAACGTCAGCAACCGTGGCAAAATGGTCACGACCAAATGTCCAGTTCCATTAGGCAGCACAACTATTCACCGCAAGTAATGTGGGAAAAGCAAATAAGCACAAAAACGCTCGCTCCGCGTATCCTACAGCAAATCACTTACATACCTGTGCCTCTAAGTGTAAGCTCGGGGTTAATTGTGCCTGTAATTTCTATGTAACAATTCTGTGTACAGTCAGTGCATTATAGCAATAAATGATTGTCTTTAAATCTTGGAATGAGTTTTTTTTATTCCATACGCCATAAAAGGGGATTTAAATATAGATGTCCTAGCTGTGTTTATGGCCAGTTCTCCCCTGCTCTGAGATAAGGTGAATGCCTCGCCTCTGTATGACACACCTGTTCTTTCTCCGCATTACCAGGAAACAAATTGCACTTCAAAGTAAACACCTAGCTCTCCTGTACCTGAGAACGAGGAAGTGGGGTTTATAGTTTAGATCTCTATATGGCTCAGATCCCCGGAGGCCTCTCATTGATTACCCTAAGTTAACACCTCTGTAAGTGTTAACATGTATCTTCAAAGTGCTGTCATCGACCGGGAACAGGCATCATGTTAACGATAACTACCGTTGGTGCTAATGATAAGCGAAAGAGGTGTTCCCTCTAAAACCGCACATCCACGGAACTCTGTTCTGGTTAACGCAGGAATTTAACCCGACGTTATTACGGCCTGCACCAAGTCCTTCTACTTCACTGATCATTTACTAGGCTCACTAACTAACACAAATCTCTTTTGCAGGTAAACAGTTGCCATAATGAACCATGACAAAGGGTACGTGGTTGACACAAATTACCCTCCCCATATGAATCCACCACCTTATTCACAAGGTACAGTATGTTTGCTTAATATTTTTATGGCTTTGTACATCAGCTGCTGGTACAATGTTTTAATAGTGCAAATATTTAAGTGGCGCTATTTTATAAGACATCTTCCAGCCCGTTCACGGAATGAGCTGTGAGCCTTCTTGTGGCATAGCACAATTTAGTAAGTATGGGCTTCAATATCATGTGATGTCGTGACATGTTATGTGCGTTAATTAAACACTGCTTCACTTGCATTGTTAAGCACTTACAGACACTTAGAAAGTGACCAAACGGTCACAAAGTCCCTTACATAATGCACTCAGTCAAAACTGAGGGGATAATAGAAGTCGTGGAATGCCAATATCCCAAAAATTGTCTGGATAATAATAATATAATAATAGCATGTTTTTGTATTGCGCTGCTAGTTATACGTAGCGCTTTACAGAGACATTTTGCAGGCACAGGTCCCTGCCCGTGGAGCTTACAATCTATGTTTTTTGGTGCCTGAGGCACAGAGAGATAAAGTGACTTGCCCAAGGTCACAAGGAGCCGACACCGGGAATTGAACCAGGCTCCCCTGCTTCACACTCTCAGTGCCAGTCAGTGTCTTTTACTCACTGAGCCGCTCCTTTACTCACTGAGCCACCATGGATGATTACGTAACTCTATCAACAACAGGGGACTGGATGAGCAGGTCACAAGGCGCTCCATATGCCATTAAAATAAAATAATAACGTTTTATTATAACACCGGAACGACGAAAAACAGTGTTATAATGAGTGCATTATGCAAGGGACTTTGTGACCGTTTAGTCACTTTCTAAGTGTGTGTACAGTACGTATCTATTTCCCCTCTGCACCTAGTCATTTTATTCAATTGTTGTTCTGTGGCTGAGCGGTTTTGTCACCACGTAGCTGTATTGTTAAGCACTTTACAGAATAGTTATTGATGCATTTGAGGCTGGGAGATGTTCTTCTGCACATTATTGTAAAGTTTGCATAAGTATCTGCTGCTATTTTCCAAGTTCTTTTCACCAGTTAAATCAAGTCGGTCTTGTGGACACAAGCAATCAATATCATAAGTAGGAAACATTTTTTTACAAGCACCATATGTAGGAAACATTTTTTTACAAGCACCATATGTAGGAAACATTTTTTTACAAGCACCATATGTAGGAAACATTTTTTACAAGTGACACTATTAAAAAGTAGCATATAAAAGAGTAAATAGCCTCATCTTAATACGCATCCTTCATATACCTAGAGAACCTTCCCCCCAAATATTCTTTAGCCAGAAAATGTGTCACATTCATACATTAGAAATATTTTTATGATATTCAACAATACCTTTTGCAGTTTGCCCTCTTATATAAATGTTTTTCTGTTTACAGGCGGAATGGAATCATTCTGTCCATATCCACCACCTTATGCTCCACCTTCTGTAACAACGACATTTTTACAGCCACAACCCACAGGTAATTCCTTTATAAATTGATCTTAAATGCATCAAACTGCTGTATACTCACAACTGTGCCTGCATCACTTTCTTTAAAATGTACATCAGAAACCTCTCTTTCTGGAAACCCTGCAGGGTCAGATGCACGAATCTCTGTTATTGACGTAACGAGGCATTAACTTAAGTTAGTGTACCATTTAGTGCTAATGGGGATATTCAAAGCTCCAAATTAATCGCGTTAAGGACTGTCTTATTGCTAAGGCGGCCCGTCGTTATTTTACGGTAGTTAGTGTTAATGATATGCTAAAGAGGTGTGGAAACCCACAGTAAGCCGTTATAGTTAATGTTGGAAATAATGTACATTTTTGAGGTCACAGCTAAACCTGGCATTACGGGGGACGCAGCTATTTGTTTTGCCTTTGTCCAAGGTGCTGAAGTGTCCCACCATGGCTTCCTATATTGCCATAGCAATTAGCAATATAGTAATGCTTTGCTTCCTATAATGCCTTAGCAATATAGGAAGCCAAGGTTAATACTCTGGACTAGCCCAAATAAATAAGCCTAAACCTATGTATTAACCCATTAGATGCCATAGTGGCCATAAAGGCATGCATCACGCATGTCTTCATGATCACTAAAGTAGCCAAGGGGTTAATACAAACGCCCCAAATATATTACTGACCGTTGCATGCATAGAGGTAAAACTGCTATGACATAATGTACAAGGGGTTAACTGTCCCATTTAACTCCCCCCCCCCCTTCCCCAAGGGGGCAAAACCTTCCTGCCAAGGCAGCTTCACCATAACCCACCACCCCTACTCTAACACCCCCAACAGATCTAAACCCCTCTACAGTACTGGCCATTAGCCCGACTAGCCAAAGGTGGCTGATAGGGCGAATAGTCTATAACAGTGTTTCCCAACTCCAGTCCTCAGGGAACCCCAACAGGTCAGGTCTTAAGGATATCCCTGCTCCAGCACAGGTGGCTCAGTCACCATGACTGAGCCACTGATTGACCCACGTGTGCTGGAGTAGGGATATCCTTAAGACCTGACCTGTTGGTGTTCCCTGAGGACTGGAGTTGGGAAACACTGGTCTATATAAACACAAGATATAATAACACCACAAGCACACAAATATAAATAAAATACAATTACAAATATTCTATATAATATAGAAGTGAGTTCCTGAAGTAATGAATATGATCTACCACTCAGCTTGGGGTTTGTTGATTAGGAAAAAGCATTTGACTCTGTCTACACCTCCGCGGTCCTAGATGCATTATGAAGACAAAGTGTTGAAGACGCTGTCCTATCACTGGTATTCGGGCGTTTCTGCATACCGTGATTGCAACACTGTCAAAAATGGCGATTTAAAAACCCTGGCGATTTTTTCTATCGGACTTTACTGCATGAGGCCCTGTTTGTGTAATTGTGTGTGTGTGACACTGTGTGGAATTATGTGTGTGTGTGTGTGTGTGTGTGTGTGTGTGTGACCGTGTGTGGAATTGTGTGTGACACTGTATGTGGAATTGTATGTCTGGGGGGAAGTGTGTGTGTGTGTTTGTGTGTGACAGAGGGTGTGGAATTGTATGTGTGTGTGTGTGTAACTGTGTGTGATACTGTATGTGGAATTGTGTGTGTCTGTGTTTGAGACACTGTGTGTGGAATTGTGTGTGACACGGAGTGTGGAATTGTGTGTGTGTGTGTGTGGGAGGGGGAATTGTGTTTGTGTGACACTGTGTGTGTGACAGTGTATATGTTTGTGTGTGTGAAATTGTGTGTGCCTGAATGGAATTGTGTGTGACACTGTGCATGGAATTGTGTAGGTGTGTGTTTATGAGACAATGTGTGTGGAATTGTTTGTGTGACTGTGTCTGTGTGTCACTGTGGAATTGTGTGTGTTTGTGTGTGTGTGACACTATGTGTGTGGAATTGTGTGTGGGGGGAGCAAAGGTAATTGGAGGGAGGGGGAATAGAGAGTGTGTGGGGTTGGGAGGCTGAAGAGTAAAAAAGGAGTGAGATGAGGGGGAGATAAATACTGTACAGGGGGAGTGTGAGGATGTGAGCGTAAGGTGGTGTGTGAGAAGGGGGTGCTCATAAGGCCGATGACACGGAGACCCCTTTGGAAACTATGTTTTATTATATAGGGGAGCTTTGAATTATTTTTGCATGGAGGCCCAAAAAATGTATTTACTCCCCTGCTCCCCACCCTCCCATTGTCCCTGGATCACTGGACCTGGCTTATACAATAAAATAATCAACCCCTGATACAGCGCCCTGGCCCAGGCCCAGGCATACAATGAGTCACACAGAAACCCATCTAAACGTCAAATAAAACACACTGATTTTACAGGTAATACATTAACCAGGGCCAAGCTGCTTTCCACCCGAGTGGAAGATTAACCCTTGCTACAGGATAGTCCTGTTAACAGGCAGGGGCAGGGGCAGCATGCAGGCTTAAGTATTGTCGGTGCCATGCTGCCCCTGCCATCACAATACCCGTTAAAGCCATTACCTATCTAGGTAATGTTGGGTTATTTGCCCTAATTTAACAGCGCTTAGTGCATCTGCCCATAGATAGCTGTTGTTTCTAAAAACCACGTTTTTTTTAATCAATGTTTAGTTTTGGGGAGCATTGTAACGTTAAACAGCTGTGCATCGTTTTTATAAACTGTGTAACATTAATATGATCAATGACAGCTACAAAAACAGGACTGGCTCTGGGTAATGCTAGACAGTGCTAAAGAAGCGACATAGTTTAATTCCAGGGAAGTAGGGGGTGACCTTGTTAATTGTATTAGAAGATTACCAATTTATGACCAATGTAATTGTATATTCTCCCTTTCATTTCGTGATGAACAGGAAAAAACGACCAAATTCTTTGTTTGCTGGACACAAAACGTCCCATTCACCATTTTGGAATAACGTGTGGAATAACGTCTGATCTTGATGCATTCGAAAATAATTACAATATTCACACAAACATGGGCACACATTTATAATTACTCACTTAACAAAAAAATGTGTATACCAACTAAACATTGTTCTTACCTCGCATTGTTACAGCTGGAATGGCAATCTCCATGCCAAGTGCACCACCTTATCCTGCGGTTTCAACCATGACAACTACAACACAACATCATCATATAGGTAATTTATCTTCCAAGTATTTGATCCTTGAAGTCGCAGTCCCTCCTAGTGACAAAGTCATGTTTAATAAGACAAGTTTTATATTTTATAACTATATTTTTGCACTTTGAATGCTTCTATAGTAATCAAATAACCTATGATCTAAATAAAGAACATATTTACAGACTACACAAGGAAATGAATACACCTGAATTCCAGCCAAAGAATAACCTATTTTTGACAGGAAACGAACATTGTATTTATGCAAATATAAATACGCCCTTAGCCCACAGTCTGCTGTTTTACCCGCAAAGATATTGTATCTGAACGTGAAACTGCAGAAAGTGGAACTGGTTATGCAGCGCTTGCAAACATAGTATGTTCTATTCTGCTCTCCTATTAATTATATTGTAGTAAATTATAATCATGGTGTAATAGAGGTAAACAGCATATCTAACGAATTGATCCAAAAAGGATCAAGAGAAGACCCTCCAAAAATGCACTCTATGATAATACAAATGTATCTCTATGATAATATATATGTTTTGTTCAGCCAGCTTACGTTTTTCTGTCTGAAATGGCATCCAAACGACTTTTCCCCATTATTTAACACGTTTCCGATACCTTCAAAGCAAGCACAGCACCACTACTTTTTAAGGATATATTCATCATGTCGCCAGTATGGGTTAGCTACAGCGGTGCGCAAACTGGGGGGGCGCATGATTATGTAGGGGGGCGCGGGCTGCGTGCGGGGAAACCTGGGGGCGGGCAGAGCTGTGCACGGGCGGCCATAAGCTCGCCGCTGCTGCTTCTATGTGTCTGTGTCTTGCAGAGGGGGCGGGGCCTTGCAGAGGGGGCGGGGCCTTGCTGCGGGGCCTTCCCTGCACACAAACAAACCCTCCTCCTCCTGTCTGTTTTCCGCCCATTTTCAGCAGCACAAGGGGGAACTGAGCAGGCTTAGTTACTCCCTCCCGTGTGTGTGTGTGTGATATATATATATATCTAGGGGGACTGCAGTGTATGTGTATATGTATATAGAGGGGGACTGCAGTGTATGTGTATGTGTATATAGAGGGGGACTGCAGTGTATGTGTATATAGAGGGGGACTGCAGTGTATGTGTATATAGAAGGGGACTGCAGTGTATGTGTACTGTATGTGTATATAGAGGGGGACTGCAGTGTATGTGTATATAGAGGGGGACTGCAGTGTATGTGTATGTGTATATAGAGGGGGACTGCAGTGTATGTGTATGTGTATATAGAGGGGGACTGCAGTGTATGTGTATGTGTATATAGAGGGGGACTGCAGTGTATGTGTATATAGAGGGGGACTGCAGTGTATGTGTATATAGAGGGGGACTGCAGTGTATGTGTACGTGTATATAGAGGGGGACTGCAGTGTATGTGTATATAGAGGGGGACTGCAGTGTATGTGTATATAGAGGGGGACTGCAGTGTATGTGTATATGTATATAGAGGGGGACTGCAGTGTATGTGTATATAGAGGGGGACTGCAGTGTATGCGTATGTGTATATAGAGGGGGACTGCAGTGTATGTGTATATAGAGGGGGACTGCAGTGTATATGTATGTGTATATAGAGGGGGACTGCAGTGTATGTGTATATAGAGGGGGACTGCAGTGTATGTGTATATGTATATAGAGGGGGACTGCAGTGTATGTGTATGTGTATATAGAGGGGGACTGCAGTGTATATGTATGTGTATATAGAGGGGGACTGCAGTGTATGTGTATATAGAGGGGGACTGCAGTGTATGTGTATATGTATATAGAGGGGGACTGCAGTGTATGTGTATATAGAGGGGGACTGCAGTGTATATGTATGTGTATATAGAGGGGGACTGCAGTGTATGTGTATATGTATATAGAGGGGGACTGCAGTGTATGTGTATATGTATATAGAGGGGGACTGCAGTGTATGTGTATATAGAGGGGGACTGCAGTGTATATGTATGTGTATATAGAGGGGGACTGCAGTGTATATGCATATAGAGGGGGACTGCAGTGTATGTGTATGTGTATATAGAGGGGGACTGCAGTGTATGTGTATATAGAGGCGGACTGCAGTGTATGTGTATGTGTATATAGAGGGGGACTGAAGTGTGTGTGTATGTGTATATATATAGAGGGGGACTGCAGTGTGTGTGTGTGTGTATATAGAGGGGGACTGCAGTGTGTGTGTGTATGTGTATATAGAGGGGGACTGCAGTGTGTGTGTATGTGTATATAGAGGGGGACTGCAAAGTGTATGTGTATGTGTATATAGTGGGGGACTGCAGTATGTGTGTGATTGTGTGTGTGTGTGGGTGTTGTGATTGAGTGGGTGTTGTGTCTGTGTTGGTTGTGATTGTGTGTGTGCTGTGCCTGTTGGTTGTCTGTCTGTGTGTGTTGGTTGTGATTGAGTATTGGTTGTGTGTATTGTGTGTGTGTGTGTGTGTGTGTTGTGATTGAATGCAGCGGTGCACAAACTGAGGTGGAGATGCCCCAGGCGCAAGATTATTTAGGCGGGGCGCGTGCGGCAAAACATGGGTGCGCAGGCTAAAAAGATGTGCGCAGGCGGCCAAGAAGATGTGCATGCACGGGCAGCCGAAGATGTGCGTGGGCGGCCAAACAGAATTGTGCAGGTGGCGGCCACGTGATCACCAGCCTAGGACCGATGGTACCATCGTAGTAGGCCGGACTGGCCGTTGTAGGGCACACGGGCCCATATCAGGATCCGCAGCAGATGGGATAAATGTCTCTTTATCTCCAGCTTCACTTGTGTGGTCCACCGGCTGGCGCATCACCACAGCTGGTTGTTGGTCGCTGGAATCACTAAGAGAGGATGGGGGTAGAGACACCTTACCCTGTGATTCCGGAATCTGCGGTTCTGAGTGTGGAACCGAGTCTAGAACCGGGGTTAGAGTGCACGGGCCCTCCGAAACCTTTGTGGCTGGGGTAGATGGGTCAACAGCATCGATCACCCCAGTAGAGAGGTCAGCAGCCTCTTCCTCTGCGGGTTCTGTAGGCCGCAGCAGCATGGGCCTCAGGAACTGTGCCCCGCAGTAGGCACACTTGGGTCCCCAGCTCAATTCGCCATCTGGAAAATCACACTTGGGGCATAGGCCTCTGACGTACCTTTTTCCTTCCAATCTCACTGTCTCAACCCCTCCTGGTAGCTGATAGAACTCAAAATTCATACCACCAGAGTTTAAGGTCTTTCTGTAAGCACGGGCACAAAAGAAACGTTACATGCTGTCCTTCTACTGGCCAAACACCATACAACTGAGGATGTGGTTCACGGCATCCTGTACTTTCCTCAATGGAGACGGCAGTTACTGATTGAGGCTCACTGTGCTTGCTCCCCGTGGTGAAATTTAAAGGAGGGGTGGCACACTCTTTCAAGGGGTGTTTCTGGTTCTGCACTGCGCCACTCAGTTGGCGGGGGCGGGGCTTAGGTTTTCCCGCCAATCCCGGACAGATTTTTGCAACACAGTTTAGCGCAGGCTTGCAGTCAGCCACACGTGCGCTCTCCTGCTTTGGCGGGAGACGCCATTTGAATGGGTCACCGTAGACTAAAGGGTAACCCTCAGATGGGCCCCCTGACACAAACAGTGTGGACGGTGCTTCGGACAGGCATATATCCTCAGTGAAGCTTACCACGAAAAGCATCGTTTTCCACGTGGACGTGGGATCTTGTTCTACAGCTAAGCCACATGCGTACAGCCACCCAGGAATTTTACACATATACTCCCTGACCTCTCCAGCGGTTATAGTAGCGGGGAGGCCTCCTACCGCCACCACGCGGCGGGGTTCAAGATCTTGCCGCAAGGCCCAAGTGAAGACTTCGTGTCCGGACTTTATAAACATGGTGAAAAATGAATTGGACAATGTGATACAAAAATAGAATAGGGCACCCCAGGTCTGATCTCAGCAGCGCCTCCAAATGTAACGGGTATTCCCCCACCCCCAATCGCAGATACAGTGAATGTGGGGGGAACCTATATGTTACCAGGTGTTGTGCGTTAGTGTCAGGCTCACAGGAGGTCTGAGCCTCCGCCAGTGAGAGCCTGGGGTGAATCCTCTGGAACGTTCTCGGTTTCAGCGCCTCCACCTGTGTAGGGTTCTAGGGATGTAGAAGGTTGCCTACACAGGACCCGCATATACAATAACCACGTACTCAGGGATGTATATAACCAGTTTACTGTAACGCAGAATATATATGCAGGCAATAACACACTCTTATAACATACACTACTAACAGAGTAACTCCACAGTCACCGTATATCCCCACACTGGGTCCACAGCCCAACCCCCTTGACCCGTGGTCAGCGCTGCCACTATGTGTAGTTGTGATATGTTAGGATACGTTGGTGCACTTATGGGGGATACCTGCCGAGCGCTCCTGCACTCGAGCCTGCAAGCAACTTCGAAAAGGATCTGCCGCTTGGTGATCCCGTCTGAGCCGATGTTTCCTCGCATGGGTCCGCCAGGGGCGATCCCACCCTGGAGATAGTCTCTGTCTCTGTGGGCACAGACTTGAGCCCAAGTCTGTTCTCTGGGAGCGCAGCGTCCGCTGAGTCCCTAACTGACTCTGTGAACTAAGGTGATGATCACTGCTGCTATAGGCCATCCCTACAGCACAGCAATCCTTAAATGGCTTCAGGGAAAACTCATAGGGGCCTACGGGATAGCCTGTTCTATGCAGGTGGGTCACTGACCCCCTGCACCCACACTACCTCTCCCGTACCACCCGGGTCCCCTCTGGCTACTTCTTACTACTACTCCCCACACATGTACATGATACATAAGCTTGGCCCCCTGCAGACGCACTTACCAGAACTCCCTCCTACTGTCTCTGTACGTTCTCCCTACCTACCACTTAGACTGTAAGCTCCTCGGGGCAGGGACTCCTCTTCCTTAATGTTACTTTTATGTCTAAAGCACTTATTCCATGATCTGTTATTTATATTATCTGTTATTTATTTGATTACCACGTGTATTACTACTGTGAAGCGATATGTACATTAATGGCGCTATATAAATAAAGACATACAATACAGTACACCTGCAGCAACGCACTGCAACCTGCTTGGTACCTGCAGCGAACGTGCTGCACACACACACGATGCCGTCTTGTCAGCACTCACAGCACTGACAGCCGTGACACCGACAAGACGCACACCACACGCACCTAAGGGTAGGGTCCCTAACCTGTGGCCGTCCCTTATTAATTACCCACTAACCTGGTGGGGAGTTGGGGCCTGTCTGGGGCCTGTGGTTTTTCTCTGGCCTAGTACAGCAGAGCCATGCTCTGTGTACACTACCTTCCCCAATCTCTTCCTGGATCCAACTGACAAAAACCCTGTCTGCACACAACATTGTTGCAACTCGGCAGCATGAGAATCTGCCAGCTCTATTGGCTTCAATGCTGCCTGTGACCAGGGTGAAAGGGCAGTCCCCAGAGGCTGCTGGGAATTGTAGTCCTTGGCGCAGCTCTTTCCTATGGGGACCGCGTGCACGATCTTTACTGCGCATGTGCGACGATGTAATGGCCGCCGCTACGCTTAACTGCGCCTGTGCAACCTCCCAGAGCTCCGGCACACTGGCGATGGCCACCGCTACCCTGGCCAATCTCTGCGCATTGCGCGAACCTCGCGCCGCAACCAAGATGGCGTTGCCCGCCGGGAGAAGTCGCCGTCCCCTTCCCCCACTGTCACAGGGGTAAGGCAGGGGGCAAAGGAAGATCAGGGGTACCGGGGGTGACCCCCTTACAGGTACTACCCCTGTCAAATGACCATATGATAACCTAATTAACTGAATTAAAAGAGATAGCCATGGTAACCTAAGGTAAAACAGAAATTAAGAAAATCATGATTTTTAACACTACAATTTTTTTTTAAAGGGCAGGAAATGCTCAGGGGGGGCAGATTATTATATGAGTTAAACTCATTAAGGCTTCTGGGGTGATTGCTGCTTTAAAATAAATACTTTGTTTGGGAAATCCTTGCAAATCATATACAGTACATGGAGTCTCTGTTTGTCCTACTGCCTGATCAGTACCCTCCATCTTTCCCTCCTCGCTGTTGTTTGGTCCACTGACTGGGAGGGGAATGTACTGTATAATGTACATTATATCTGATTATATTACCGCTAGGGTAGAAGAAACGAGATAAACGACACCCTCCTCACCATCTGCTGTTAATTAAGCTTTCATACTTTCATCAATAATTTAAAATAGTTACACTTGCCCAATTAAAAATGAAAGAAACAATACCTTCTGTTTATCAGACTCAACGTTAAATTAAAACTATCATGGTTCCAAAACTACTTTTCTGAATACACCCGCCTTTAACTGAATGGAGTTAGTATACCATGCTGCATTAAATACATTTTTGGGTTGATACAGTACATAGTAATTAATTTTGAGCTAACACTAATACCTGGCTCTTAAACCAACCTACGTAACTATAACTTTACAACAGCTGTTCTGCGATATGACCCTCTACTCCCTTATAACTACCCTCTATCATTTCTGACATTGTAAAAGATACAAGCCTCCGAAGAAATAATGCAGCCCCAATAGAAGTTGTTTGTACCTTCAAGGCAGAGAATCTATGAATTTCATTTCGTATCATAGAAAATTCAACTTTACCACATTAAAGGCAACATATATTTACCTTTATCAGATATTGTGGGG
Organism: Ascaphus truei; assembly: GCF_040206685.1. NCBI lineage: Eukaryota > Metazoa > Chordata > Amphibia > Anura > Ascaphidae > Ascaphus > Ascaphus truei. Next base: position 19,594,120 of record NC_134493.1, read on the forward strand.
GTGTTCTTGGAATGCACGCCCTAATGTTTTCCTTAGTATATACTGTACCACTACAGCAAAAGTACACATATAAAGCTTTAAGTAACGGAGTAAACAATGTGGGGATGTAAATGTGATATATGTTTTTTTTTTGTAGTTGTAGGAAACCGACCTGCTCCCACAACCCAAGCAACAGGTAAGACTTAATGCACCCACTCTAAATCCCTGTGATATACACTGTGGGACACAAATAGAGGATAGCATCATGTTAGCCCATAGAATAGACAAGCAAAAGAAAGGTCAAAGTGATACGCAGTGGTTAAAAAGAGTGCACCAAGTCCCTTCTTCAGGACCATGTTTGTTTGTTTGTTTGTTTGTTTGTTTGTTTTTATACAAATGAAGCTGAAATAGCATCACATATTTCTACAAGAATTACATCCTAATAAGTCTGGATATACTGATATACTGATGTTAGTCACAGTGTGAAACACACAGTATAACACGGTGATGCAGAAAATCACATGTAGATTGGTCAGGAATTCAGTTAGAGGTCTGTGGTGTCAGGACAGATAGTTAGTGTAAGGCCGCGAACCACCAGACCCTTGTCCGAGTGGTCCCTGCTCCCGCTGCCTCCTTCCGACAGGGCTGACTACGTACTGTGACGCGTCAGCCGGCCGATGCTGCAAGAATCTTGTGAATTTCGGCGTTGACGCGTCACGTGGTACGCGAGTCAGCCAATGGGGGGGAGGGGAGGGAAGGAGCTAGGTGGGAGGCGCCTTGGGCGGGGAGCAGGGAAGGAGCTGCGTGTTATTAAAGTGTGTGTGTGTATGTGTGTATGTTTGTGTGTGTGTATATATGTATGTGTGTGGGGGGTGGATGGCACCACGATCAGAGCCCGCCCCCCTCCCTCCCACTCCTGCCCCCCTCCCTCCCACTCCCGCCCCCTCCCTCTCCCGCCCCCCTCCTTCTCCGGCTCCCTACAGACCGCATATCGTGGTCTGTGTCTGTCAGCGCCCGCCTGTCTGCAGTGCGGGCGCGCTGACTGAGGGAGCGGGGCCTTAGCCTAACACAGCAATGCAGAAAATGTCATGTAGATAGGTCAGGAATTAGAATGAAGGTGTGAAGTGTAGTTAGCAGGATGTCTGTGTGTAGGGATAACGAATTACAAATGTGACCCTCCCTGCCTGACTCATAGGGAGTTTACATTGGTGTGCAATGTTTAGCCACTCAGCATGGATTACGTTACCTCAGGGTGCTGGATTCAGGCGGCTCAGCGATGGAGTTAGCAAGGTTGGAAAATAATGGGCGCTAGGAACTTGGTAGTACAACAGTCTTTTATTCGTGTCTCCAGACACGAGGACCACTCACACACACATAACAACATTGTACTGGTTTTATAACAGACATACAGTGATGTGAAAAAGAAAGTACACCCTCTTTGAATTCTATGGTTTTACATATCAGGACATAATAACAATCAACTGTTCCTTAGCAGGTCTTAAAATTGGGTAAATACAACCTCAGGTGAACAACAACACATAACATATTACACCGTGTCATGATTTATTTAACAAAAATAAATCCAAAATGGAGAAGCCATGTGTGAAAAGCTAAGTATACCTTATGATTCAATAGCTTGTAGAACCAGCTTTAGCAGCAATAACTTGAAGGAATCGTTTTCTGTATGACTTTATCAGTCTCTCACATCGTTGTGGAGGAATTTTGTCCCACTCTTCTTTACAACGTTGCGTCAGTTCATTGAGGTTTATGGGCATTTGTTTATGCACAGCTCTCTTAAGGTCCAGCCACAGCATTTCAGTCGGGTTGAGGTCTGGACTTTGACTGGGCCATTGCAACACCTTGATTATTTTCTTTTTCAGCCATCCTGTTGTAGATTTGCTGGTGTGCTTGAGATCATTGTCCTGTTGCATTAACCAATTTCGGCCAAGCTTTAGCTGTCGGACAGATGGCCTCACATTTGACTCTAGAATACTTTGGTATACAGAGGAGTTCATGGTCGACTCAATGACTGCAAGGTTCCCAGGTCCTGTGGCTGCAAAACAAGCCCAAATCATCACCCCCCCCCACCACCATGCTTGACAGTTGGTTTGAGGTGTTTGTGCTGATTTGCTGTGTTTGGTTTTCGCCAAACGTGGCGCGGTGCATTATGGCCAAACATCTCCACTTTGGTTTCGTCTGTCCAAAGGACATTGTTCCAGAAGTCTTGTGATTTGTTCAGATGCAACTTTACAAACCTAAGCCATGCTGCCATATTCTTTTTAGAGAGAAGAGGCTTTCTCCTGGCAACCCTTCCAAACAAACCATACTTGTTCAGTCTTTTTCGAATTGTACTGTCATGAATTTTAACATTTAACATGCTAACCTGTAGAGTCTGAGATATAACTCTTGAGTTTTTTGGAATTTCTCTGAGCATTGCATGGTGTGACCTTGGGGTGAATTTGCTGGGACGTCCACTCCTGGGAAGATTGGCAACTGTCTTGAATGTTTTCCACTTTTGAATAATCTCACTGTAGAATGATGGACTTTAAATTATTTGGAAATGGCCTTATAACCCTTCCTAGATTGATGGGCAGCAACAATTGCTTCTCTAAGATCATTGCTGATGTCTTTCTTCCTTGGCATTGTGTTAACACATACCTGAATACTCCAGACCAGCAAACTGCTAAAACTTCGGCTTTTATAGAGGTGGTCACACTTGCTGATGATCAATTAATCAAGGACATTTGATTAACAGCACCTGTCTGCTACTTAGCATCTTAATTGCTATGGAAGCAGTAAGGGTGTACTTAGTTTTTCACACATAGCTTCTCCATTTTGGCTTTATTTTTGTTAAATAAATCATGACACGGTGTAACATGTCATGTGTTGTTGTTCATCTGAGGTTGTATTTACCTAATTTTAAGACCTGCTAAGAAATAACCTTTTCTAGACAGATGAGCATCCATAACTGCTTTTCTGAGGACCTCAGAGATTTATTTTCATCGTGGCATGAGGTGTTCCCACACACCTGCATGGTGAAGACCAAACTCACAAAGTTTCTGATCTTTATGTAGGGTGGGGTCTCCCAAACTCACCCCTGAAGATCTACCTAATTATTTAAACACCTGATTCTATTTGTCTCCTTTAATTTACCGGATAAAACCAGAGTTTCACGTACTTTTGCATATACCCTGAATCTTAATTACTCATTGTTTGTCTAATTCATACATCCTTTTGTTTCAAAAGACATGGAATTGGTTAATATAAACCCTACTAGCTGATATACCCGGCGTTGCCCGGAGGCAGGGAGGGGGGGCGTAAAAGGCAGGGGGGGGGGGGCTTGAAAGGCATGGGGGGGCGTGAAAGGCAGGGGGGGGCGTGAAAGGCAGGGGGGGACGTGAAAGGCATGGGGGGGGCGTGAAAGGCAGGGGGAAGCGTGAAAGGCAGGGGGCGTGAAAGGCAGGGGGGTGAAAGGCGGGGGGGTGTGAATGGCAGGGGGGGCGGGGGGCGTGAAAGGCAGGGGGGCGGGGGCGTGAAAGGCGGGGGGGCGGCATGAAAAGCAGGGGGGCGGGGGCGTGAAAGGCAGGGGGGGCAGGGGCGTGAAAGGCAGGGGGGCGTGAAAGGCAGGGGGGGCGTGAAAGGCAGGGGGGGCGGGGGCGTGAAAGGCAGGAGGGGCGGGGGCGTGAAAGGCAGGGGGGGCGTGAAAGGCAGGGGGGGGGCGTGAAAGGCAGGGGGGGCGTGAAAGGCAGGGGGTGGGCGTGAAAGGCAGGGGGGGCGGGGGCGTGAAAGGCAGGGGGGGCAAGGGCGTGAAAGGCAGGGGGGGCGTGAAAGGCAGGGGGGGCGTGAAAGACAGGGGGGGCGACACACACACACACACACACAGTGTCACACACACACACAGTGTCACACACACACACAGTGTCACACATACACACCGTGACACACACACACAAAGTGTCACACACACACACACACACACACACACACACACACACACACACACACACACACACACACACACACACACACACACACACAGTGTCACACACACACACACACACACAGTGTCACACACACACACACACACACACACACACACACACACACACACACACACACACACACACACACACAGTGTCACACACACACACACACAAAGTGTCACACACACACACACACAGTGTCCCCCCCCCCACACACACACACACAGTGTCCCCCACACACACACACACACAGTGACCCACACCCACACACACGTCACCTAGAGCGACACACATGCGACACCTACCTCTACTTCCGGGCGCCGCCATCTTCTCACTCGGCGCCGCGAGGGAGGAAGGGGGTCCTTCTGGCTGCCGCCATCTTAGGCGCCGCGAGGGAGGAAGGGGGTCCTTCCAGGCGCCACCATCTTAGGCGCCGCGAGGCAGCTGCAGCCTGCCTGGCCACTGCCTGTTCCCCCGCCGGGGATGGTGATGAGCGAAGCGCCGGGAGGGAGAGGTGAGCTGAGGGAGAGGTGAGCGGAGGGAGGGAGGGAGAGGTGAGCGGAGGGAGGGAGGGAGAGGTGAGCGGAGGGAGGGAGAGTTGAGCGGAGGGAGAGGTGAGCGGAGGGAGGGAGGGTGACATGAGCGGAGGGAGGGAGGGAGAGATGAGCGCCTGGAGGGAGAGATGAGCGCCGGGAGGGGAGAGATGAGCGGAGGGAGGGGAGAGATGAGCGGAGGGAGGGGAGAGATGAGCGCCGGGAGGGAGAGATGAGCGCCGGGAGGGGAGAGATGAGCGCCGGGACGGGAGAGATGAGTGCCGGGAGGGGAGAGATGAGTGCCGGAGAGAGGTGTGTGTGTGTGTGTGTGTGTGTGTGTGTGTGTGTGTGTGTGTGTGTGTGTGTGTGTGTGTGTGTGTGTGTGTGTGTGTGTGTGTGTGTGTGTGTCGCCGAGGGGGAAGAGAGTGGCAGTTGGGTGACGTCAGACCCACCAATCTGATTGGCTGAGGACCAATCAGATTGACCGCAGATAGCACTAACCATTTGATTTTATATATATATAGATTGGGTATTTAAGAAAAGACTGGTTTTGATTCAAGAAGGATATCATGCAAAAACTATGGAATTTCTGTAATTACCATTGGGGTTCACAAACTTTTTCTCGCCAATGTCCAATGTTACATTAGCCATCCGGCCTGGTCTTCAAAAATTAGCATGCCTGATTTAATTCCACTTACTAACTAAACTCAATTATTTTGTCTTACAACAAACTCTAGACCATGTGGTCAATAGATTCACTTTAGATGAATAAACACCACCGAATTACACTACACCGAAAAGTTTGCAATTAGTACTGAAATTCATGTATAAAAACAGTTAATGCTTCACTGCTGAATAACTCTACAATGCAACCTGTTAATATGCAATGTACTGCTGGGCCCTTCAGTCAGGAGGACTAACATACGTTGCCCATAAAAATAAATGGTAGCATTCATCTCATACACCAGGGTAGGCAAACTCCAGTCCTCAAGGGCCACCAACAGGTCAGGTATTCAGAATATCCCAGCTTCTGCACAGGTGGCTCAATCAGTGGCTCGGTCAACGACAGCCACAGATTGAGCCACCTGTGTTGAAGCAGGGATATCCTGAAAACCTGACCTGTTGGTGGCACTTGAGGACTGGAGTTGGCCGCCCCTGTCCTAGACAGTAGTTGACATTTTGTCTTTTCTCTGGCTGTTTTCAGTGATCGGGATGCAGGCTGCTCCTGTAAATACAATTCTTGTGACTAGCAGTTTTCTTGGTACTCCAGTATCCACCGTGTGCATTTACTGCCGCCAGTACGTTATCACACGGGTTTCCTACACCACCGGAGCTTTGCCTTGGCTTATTTGTGCAGGTCTTGCTGTTTTGGGGTGAGTATTGTTTCATGATCATTTTAAAATAATTTTGGAAAGTATATATTAGTTGTGTTAGCTTTTGTCTTTAGGATGAAAAGAGAACTACATTCTTGTATGCCTGGGTTTAAAAGAATATATAATTTAAAGCAAAAATAAATCAAACCAAGTTTAACTGCTTATATGGATATACCAAGAAGTGTACTAACCCTCACGCCTGTAAATGGGTAAGAGATTCGGGGCACATGCATCCAGCATCGGTACGGGTCATCCCACCCATTCCTGTGACGGTAACACGTAAAGGCACTTGGTGCGATAACCCATACCGGCACTTGGTGGGATAACCCATACCGGCACTTGTTGGGATAACCCATACCGGCACTTGGTGGGATAACCCATACCGGCACTTGGTGGGATAACCCATACCGGCACTTGGTGGGATAACCCATACCGGCACTTGGTGGGATAACCCATACCGGCACTTGGTGGGATAACCCATACCGGCACTTGGTGCGATAACCCATACCGGCACTTGGTGGGATAACCCATACCGGCACTTGGTGGGATAACCCATACCGGCACTTGGTGCGATAACCCATACCGGCACTTGGTGGGATAACCCATACCGGCACTTGGTGGGATAACCCATACCGGCACTTGGTGGGATAACCCATACCGGCACTTGGTGGGATAACCCATACCGGCACTTGGTGGGATAACCCATACCGGCACTTGGTGGGATAACCCATACCGGCACTTGGTGTGATAACCCATACCGGCACTCGGTTCGATAACCCATACCGGCACTCGGTGGGATAACCCATACCGGCACTCGGTGGGATAACCCATACCGGCACTCGGTGGGATAACCCATACCGGCACTTGGTGGGATAACCCATACCGGCACTTGGTGGGATAACCCATACCGGCACTTGGTGGGATAACCCATACCGGCACTTGGTGGGATAACCCATACCGGCACTTGGTGGGATAACCCATACCGGCACTTGGTGGGATAACCCATACCGGCACTTGACGTAATTCTTTATTTCTCTCCACAAGGTAAGTAATAGGAATCTAGACTCAGTATCCATATTGTTTAAAAGTAAACAAATATATATATTTTTCTAAGATAGTCCTTAAAAAGTGGTGTGTATTTAACTAGCTATGGTGGAGATGGACTGATCTCCGAATGGGTTGTTGCACAGTCATGTCATTCATGTCAATGGAAGTTCATTTGGCATTGCAATGCCATAACCTGAATCAGAGGTTGGTGAATCTCAGTGTGTAGGTGAACATTAAAGCAGAAATCTCCTTAAAATATGTTTTTCATTAAAGTTCTTAAACTGTGTGGTCCCTGCAGCTGAAGTCCGATTGCAGGAGACCACAGGGTTCTCAAGGTATGTACATTTGTTACTGTGCTAGTCAGCAAGCCACTAGGGTCACCTAGTAGTTACTTTCTATTGGCTGCTGGAGACATGCCGACCGTGGTGGTCTTATTGTGTCTGCGGTCATGATTTTAGATCTCAGTTTTTCACAAAAAAATAATGTATGAGGATAGAAATAAAGAAAATTTTCATGGTGACATGAAGCAAGGCTTTCAACACCAGTCAGTAGGAAATATGATACATTGTAAAGATGACCAAAAATTATCATAACATTTGTACTATATTGTTTTGCCGCATAGCCCTTTTTCCATTGGCATCGTAAATTCAGTCGCTCTTGGCAAAGTGAACCAATTCCACTGATATATACTGTAATTAATGGGTCTACTTTTGTTGATTGACACTTTTGTTTGAAACAATTACAAACATTCTATGTAATTTTTAAATCTCAAACTACATACATACAGTTGTGTTGCTCACATGAAATCTAGGAGGCATGTAAATCCTTTTAACTGTTCCCTAAAGAAACTGCACATAGAAGTTCATTTTGACACATTGCCCATTTTCTGCTTGCGATGCGTTTCTTACATTTGATGCAAATTATTGGCAAGGAAAGTTTGCGCCATCTCAGACCTGGTGGATTTTTTGGACGCAGATAGAAAAGTGACGCATAGAGACAGAGGGTTTGATACAGTACATCTCATTACATTATGTGTACCATGTGCCGCTTCCTGTTGTCACTGCCCACATTGCAAGCCAAAGCAGGCGGCACAAAACTTAGAGTCAAGACCTTGATACATAGACGCAAAGAGAGGCAAGATGAAAATGACACAATTTGGCTTAATACGTCACCTCAAAAGTGTTATACCCTTCTCATTGCTACTTCCTTGCTTGGGATCCTATTGAATATAGTGTGAAGTGAGGGAATACACAGTTAATGATTCAGTCATTTCAATTCAGTAGCTCTATGTTACCACACTTCTCACGATATCGAATAGAGGCTGTGCTCTTCTGAGAGGGGGTTCTGGATTTACATAATTACGGTTATATCATCATTGCAACTGGGCCAAACTGGCCAAGTATGGCCAGGGCCGCCGACAGCCTTCCCGAGAACCAATGGGGAAATAGGGTGCTCCACCCCAGTACAACTTCATCCAAACATCAATGCATCTTAGAGAAGCCCCAAAATAGAATAAGTGGGAGTGGGTACAAATGGAAATGACCTGTGAGTCACTCAAAGGGACATAAGCAATAAGGCATCCTATGGAAATGATCCAAATACGAGTATTCAACTATTGTGGTCATAAGAAATAAGTGTAAGTCTCTTACCCACTCCCACAGTCTCTGGGGGTCTGTAGTGGTGTGCCAGCCATGGAAGGGAAATCCAGAACACAAGTAGAACACGAAGCAAATAGCAGACTCCCTGGCTGTGCGCTATTTGCTTCGTGTTCTGGATTTCCCGAGAACCAAGACTAGAGTTTCTGCTAGATCTCCCCCTTTTGGTGGTCTTGCGAGCCCCCCCCCCCCCTCTTTCTCACCTCTTTGATCTCTCACCCTTTTTATTTGCTCCTGCTTTCTCACCCCCCCCATGTATTTCTCTCACCCCCTCTCTTGCCCACTCTCCCAGTTTTACACTCTTCTTCCTCCCCCCTCACACAACCCCTCCACCACACACACACAATGTCACTCCCCCGCACAGTCAATTCTACTCCTCCCCCCCCCCCCACACACACACACAAATGTAACTCCCACCCACAATACCCAAACACAATCCCACCCACAATCAATCTGACACAAAATCTCCCCAACAATTAATCTCCACACACAATTCATCCCACCATAATGTACACACACACACAAAATGGACCTTGGGGGTGGAAGGCCTCCAGTGCCATGCTGGACCCACACTTGGATGCAGAAGTTGGGCCTGACTTCTGGCAGGCCCAACTTTCAGCACTGGCTGAGGGGGGAGGTCGGCCCGGCTCCAACAAGCCCTGCAGCAGCAGCAACAGGGGCCCAGCAGCAATCAGAGGCCTGATAGCTAGGCTCAGAAGTTGGGCTTGACCTCTAGCCGGGCCCAACTTCCAGCACCAACCGGGCCACCTGTAGCCACCATGGCCCGGGACAGATGTCCCAGCTATCTCCCCTGTCGGTAGCCCTGAGCATGGCATAAAAGATAGCAGCAGACAGACATACGAGGCCTCTCCAAAAAGGAAGTACTATTGTTATTCAAGGAATATAATAAAATAACAATATATATATATTATTATTTCAGCTAATACCCTGTAACACTTTGGGTACAATATGGATGTAGCTACTACCTCATGGGGTCTGGCACTCCAGGGGCCTCTTGGCATAGTAGCTATGTTCAAAAGGCTGTGCTCGTTTTTCATGGGGAGATCCCATTCAGCGCAGAACGCGATCTGTGACTAAATGGAACTAAATGGGAGGACATCATCAATGACGCAGCTGTCACATGATCATGTGTGCCAGAAGGGTCGCGACACTCTGGTTTTACAGCCCAACTGGTACTCAAAGGGTTAAATGTATACACAGATGTAGTGCACTTCTTTGCTCCCACTGACACACACAACATAACATATCGAGTTTTAATGAAGAATATCACAGCATTTCCTCAGGATTCAGTGGCAATGAGAACTAGAAAAGGGCGTAACTGTCAAAATCCATTCCACGAGGTAAAATCCATCTGCAGATTAAACAATCTGAACGGATTAATCCGAATCTGCCATTGGATAAAATCCGGACGGATTTTTAAGTATCCGCACTCAGATTCCATATTGAATCCGAAATCAGCACTGCGCATTATTCAAAATCTGCACACCCTATCTCTCTCCCCTCTGAGTGCGGATTAATAATAATCTGACCGCGGATTATTCTTTTGCCACGTGGATTGTCAGTGACAGAAAAAAAACATCCAGAAAAGGCTAATTGGCCATGTGACAGGGTGAATGAACGTCACAAGCCATATACCTGGCAAACCTATGTTTAGGCTTGCAGTGCAGCAGTGACGAGGTTAAGTTTCAGTTGAGAAGGGCTACTTACTGCACCGACACACTTTATTCGAGCAAATACCCGGTATGTACCTGGCAGATACCTGGAATGCGCCACTCCTAACCTCTGACAAGCCCCGTTGCATTTGCCTTCCCAGCCTGGGTTCATGCCTGGCTGATGGGCGGCTGATCTGTTAAATGATAATGATTAGGATTTAATAGGCTGCAATGCTTCGCGTGTCTACCAGATGGCATAAATTCATGAATTGTAATGCAGTTTATATATATATACTGTGCAGTATTGCAGCCAGCGGGAATAAAATGCTTCAATCCCTGCTTGGAAAATAACTCAATGTACTCGGGCAGAAAACAGTCACAAACCTCAATACACCCGGGTATACCCGAATTCGTGGGACTAGCCAAGCTCGAATAAAGTGTGTCGCCAGTGTAATTATTCTGACCCCAGCTGCATAATCAAGGTGTTTTAAAACCCCCAAGCTGTACACACATGCAAGCTAGCTGGTCAGTAGACAGGGCTGAAAGACTGAAGAAATTACTGCTATAAGGTCTGTTTTCAAAGTACATGTGTGATGAACTGTCTGTGTCGTGCATGCTGAAGAGAAGCTGCCTTGTTTTCTATGCTGAAAGAAGCTATTTTGTTTTTGTCTGCTGAAGAGAAGCTATTTTGTTTTTGTATGCTGAAGAGAAGCTATTTTGTTTTTGTGTGCTGTATGTTTTAAGGCTCAATAAATAAGCCTCACCAAGAGAACCCACGTGTGTGGTTGCATGTACCCTGCAACATATGGTGTCAGAAGTGCCGGGATTTTGAGAGGCCCCTGCAGTTGAAGGGCCACACACACACAAAAATGAGAAAAATTGAAGAATTTTTAAAAGAGTTTCTGTGCGAGCAGACCAGACAGCAGGGACTGTTAATGCAGAAACAGGCCCAACTGCTATTGCAGCAGCAAACCCAGCTCCTAACCCAGCAGCAGGCAGCACAGGATGAGCAAATAGTGATATTGAGCGCGCTGTTCCTCCAAGTGATTCCCCCCTCGGCTGTCTGGTTCCACCCCGCAGCTCCTAGTGATCAGCGGGGCACACTCAGCAAACAAAAGAACAAAAATAGGAGCGCATGAAATTAAACCAAGAAAAGCCGAAATGAATACATATATTTTATATCATAAATGGATAATTCATCATAAAAACACACATATACCAGGAACATACAAATCAAAGCTGTCTAAAATGACACTAATAAATAATACAACAGAGCCCAAGCCTCGTGGAGTAAAAGGGTGTAAACACCCAAAATCACACAAATCCTAGTTGTAACAAGAAGGGAGAAGGTGCTGGGAATGCTAGATGGGGAAAAAAAACAGACCTTAGGCACTCTTATTCTCCCGTGTAGACTCCTCGTAGTATGGCTGGGCTCAGGCAGCAACACAATCAGACCATCGTCACGGACATGCGTTGCTGCGTAATGACGTCACCCCAGAGACCCACCAGCAGCAGTTCCGGAACCTGAAGTACACCTCTAAGATGAGACCCCGGGTCCTAGCTCAGCTGTTATTGGACTTGTGTAACCGCTGGATACAACCTGAGCAACACACTAAGGAAACTGTTCTTGAACAAGTTGTGTTGGAACAATTCCTACAAGTAATAACCCCTTCCGCATGCTCTTGGGTAAAACGCCATGCTGCTGATACCCTAACTTTGGCGGTCCGACTCGTTGAGGACCAGGCAAGTGTCTTGGACCCGACGGATCCGGCTTTACCGGCGCTTGCCCAAAGAGGTAGACCGGACCAACGAGGAAACTACAGCCCCTCCATCCGCAACCACCAAGTGCCACAAAAGGAGCAGTCCTTCCAACAAGGAAGAAGTCAAAACGCGGGGCACCACCGAGACCCTCATCCCCTTCCTGATGTCGGCTTGTCGCCAAATGAGAGGAACTTCCGAGGACGTCGCCCACAGGACCCACCAGATGACTGGTCTCCGGTATCCGGTCCAGCGGAGCGCTATCCGCGGCACCCTCCTGCGAGGGAACCCTCTCCATGTTCCGCCGGCGGAGAACAAGGCCACCGGCATGTGGACTGTCCACAGATGGATTGTTCCTTCAGCAGGACCGTCGCCTCGGCCTTCACTGGAGAAAATTACAAGCCCTGGCTACTTCCAGCCCAGGTTGGGGGGAAAAAACGTCCAGGCCCTTGTAGATTCGGGCTCTGGGAAAACTCTGGTCTTCCAGGAACTGTTACCGCCTAACGTGTGTTCTTTTGACTCTCCATGGAGTGTAGAATGTATACACGGCGATGTAAAACAGTATCCGACGGCCAAAATCCGGCTACAGATAAAAGGTCAGGAGACCTACCTCAAAGTAGGAGTCGCTCCTTGGCTCCCTGCCCCCGTTGTGCTCGGCCGGGACTGGCCTTTCTTTTTGGACCTAATGGCTCCAGTCTCTCACGAGGAGCCATAGGCTACGTCTATACTCAGGCAGACGGAACGGAGGGGAGGCGCACACACACTGCAATACTCTTGCTAAAGCCTGAGCTTTTTCATGGCTTTGCAGGGTATGCAGCGGGCGCGATTTGGGGGCGTGTCAATGAAAATTTGGAGGCGTGTCAATAACGTTCCGTCGGGGACGTCACTTTCCTACCTCACATCCCGATGCCATTGCGCAAAAAATCACTTGCCTCTTGAATTTCGCGCCGCTGTGAGCTCCGTCTGATGTGCGCGCTGGCGCCATCTATAGGCATCCTCAAAGAGGACAATAGATGTGATCGCGCAGCGTGGGTGCGCCTCCCCTCCATTCCGCTCCGTCTGAGTAAGTATAGACATAGCCTTATTCTATGGCTCAGGAGAACCTTAGAATCTTAGATCAGCCCAGGACGGTCAGGAGAAACATTACAATCAGAATGCTCGCATGAGAGTGTTTCACCCAGGAGACCAGGTGATGTTATTGTTACACAGTTGCGAGAGTAAACTCCTGGCCAAATGGCAGGGCCCATTCGAAGTACTCCGCCGTACGGGTGATGTGGATTACGAGATCACTCAACCAGGGTCCAGGAAGGGTAAACAAATTTACCATGTGAACTTGCTGAAACCCTGGAAGATGCAGCGGTCTCTATTCATCCACCCGGTGGAGGAGGAAACGGACTTAGGTCCTCAGCCTCCACGGGGGAACATCGTGAGTGACGATAAAATCTCAATGGGTAAACAGTTGTCCTCTGAACAAAAAGGGGATTTGTTTGAAATAATTACACAATTCCATAATGTTTTTTCTGATTTACCAGGGCAAACTAACGTAATTTCACATGCGATCGAGACAGCACCTGGGGTAAAAGTACGTTCCCGCCCTTATAGGTTGCCTGAAAGTCGTAGGACTGTGGTAGAGAAGGAGGCACAAGAAATGTTACACTTAGGAGTGATTGAGGAATCATGCAGTGAGTGGTGTAGTCCACTAGTTATGGTCCCTAAACCCGATGGGAAGGTAAGATTTTGTGTGGACCTCCGAAAGGTCAATGCGGTATCCAAGTTCGACGCATATCCGATGCCAAGGGTGGACGAATTAATTGACGCCCTTGGTAACGCGGAATATATATCCACGCTGGACTTGACAAAAGGATACTGGCAAATACCCTTAGAGGAAAAGTCCTAGTGCAAAACAGCCTTTGCCACTCCGTGGGTTTATACCAGTTTGTGACAATGCCATTTGGACTGCATGGAGCCCCAGCCACATTTCAGAGACTCATGGATAAGGTACTGAGACCCCATAGGACTTATGCCGCAGCCTACCTAGATGACATTGTCATTTATAGTAAACACTGGCGGGCCCATCTAAATAGGCTGAAAGTGGTCCTCAAATCTCTAAGAGAGGCAGGGCTCACAGCCAACCCTAAGAAATGTGCCTTGGGTAAGGCGGAAACCAAATACTTAGGCAGTGGGGGGTGGAAAAGTAAGGCCACTAGCCGACAAGGTAGTTGCCCTGAAAGAAGTTCCGACCCCCCAAACAAAAACGCAGGTACGATCTCTGCTGGGTTTAGCAGGGTACTACCGGCGGTTCATCCCCAACTATTCGGAAGTGGCAGCCCCTTTAACGGACCTCACAAAAAAGTGTGCCCCTACACAAGTGGTATGGTCAAGGGATTGTCAGAGAGCCTTGGAGGACATAAAAAGGTTTCTATCAGAGGGTCCCGTCCTTAGAAGCCCGGACTTCAACAGCCCTTTTGTAGTGCAAACAGATGCATCAGAGATAGGGCAGGGGCAGTGTTGTCACAACAGTTTGAGGGAGTTGAACACCCTATCCTTTTCCTGAGTAGGAAATTGTTCCCAAGGGAAAAAAACTACTCAGTGATTGAGAAGGAGTGCCTCGCAGTAAAGTGGGCAATCGAGGCTTTGAGGCATTACCTGGCAGGAGTCCATTTTACTTTGGTGACGGACCATGCTCCACTGAAGTGGTTAAATAGTATGAAGGATTCCAATGCTAGATTAACTAGGTGGTATATGGCCCTCCAACCCTTCTCATTTGAGATTCAGCACAGGCCGGGAAAAGAGAACGCAAATGCTGACTTCTTTTCTAGAGAAGGGGTGGATGGTCGGGCTTCAGCCGTGCGTAGCCCCAGCCACACACTAACATGGGAGGAATGTCACAGGGTAAATAAAAGCCACCAGCTATATGGCTGGCAGACATATGTTTAGTCTGCAGTGCAGCAGTGACTAGGTTAACTTCAGCTGGGAACCTCAGGACAATTAGTTGGATCCCAGCTGCCTAATCAAGGTGTGTTAAAAACCGCAGGCTGTAGACACATGCTGCCTAGCTGTTCAGGAGAGAGGAGATTACTGATAGAGGTCTGTCTATTTATATGCTGTCTGAAGGAGGGAAATCCGCTGAAACTCTGGAGAGAGAACAACTTGATACAAGGTCTGTTAGCAAAGTACATGGTTTATGAACTGACTGTCTCCTGCATAGAAAAGAGTAGCTGCCTTATTTTGACTCTGTCTGCTAAAGAGAAACTGTTTTGTCTGCTGAAGAAATAGACGTTTTTCTTTTGTTTGCTGATGAAAAGCTATTTTTGTTTTGTGTGCTGTATAAATTAAGGCTAAATACATAAGCCTTATCCAAAGAACCTGCGTGTGTAGTTGCATATACCCTGCAACATGTACCATTATGCAATCTGTATAGAGTATGTGTAAAGAAACACACATAGTAGAGGCAGGCTGACCTTAAAGTAATACAAGGGTGAGTATTTGCAGTAGGGAATTTGCCTGTGAATGCTCTTAAATAGAGCATGAATGGTCTTGAATGGAGCACAATGTTTAAGGACGTGTAAGGTTTCCTTGCCTGTGTATTCCTGGTCCATGAAAGGTAGTTCACCTGGGTTGCTTCAATGTATAGCACGGTTCCAGCAAATGTCCCATCAGAGCTTAAGAAACTATCCAAGGTGTAGCATCTCATTAAGGTCCCTGTGGGCCTTGGTGTTCATGTTCGACCTCCTCATATAGAAGAACGATCACCCCTTATTGCTGGCACCGGGACATGGTCAATCAGCATATACCGAAACATAGGAAGTTGGTGACCCATTGTCAGGAAGTACTCTACCACCAGCTTCTCGGATGTCTTGTGTAGGGCAGTTCTGATAAATAAGCGGTGACAAGCCATTCGATCTTTGAAGCACCTGTTGGTCTTACCAACATAGTAAAGTCTGTATGGACAAAGCAGGATGTAAATGACAAATTCACTGGTACAACAAGTGAGTCTGTGTCAGATTTGAATGGTTCCCTCAGTATGTGAGTAGACAAAGGTATATCCGGAGATCATGCACCTGCAGGAAATACAGTTTGAGCATTTTAAACAGCCC
This sequence comes from Ascaphus truei, assembly GCF_040206685.1. NCBI lineage: Eukaryota > Metazoa > Chordata > Amphibia > Anura > Ascaphidae > Ascaphus > Ascaphus truei. Next base: position 19,610,218 of record NC_134493.1, read on the forward strand.
ATTTTTGTAGTTAATCAAGTCTGAGACTTCTGATGTTGACAAATATAATCTCTTACATTTCTGCCTCTCCTGCAGCACATTAAAGGCTTATTTTGACGAGTGGGCAGTAAGGTTTTATCCCTTGCCAGTATAGGCCAGCATTGCTTGTTTGCTTTATTGGTTGAGTTGGAGGCTGTAGAGCACGGGATGTTGATTAGAGATGGGTGGGTGTACTGAAATAAGCTTTTCATTTGATTTTAGCAGTTTATAAAAATGTATAAGTGCAGAAATATTTTGAAGGAATATTCAGGGTCAAATAAATTAAAATGTTGCCATATAAACTATATTTGTGGCAAAAATACTGCCCATAGTTGGTTACTTTCAATTTATAATTTTTTTTTCATATTTGCTCATTTTCACAATTTTGTTTTGAAAAACCCATTAATTGCAGATATTTATGGATGGTTATTTTACAAACATTGTGCTCATTTTAAGTGTTGACGAATCTCTCAATTCTGTGAAATATTTCGCTTTGACTATCTGGGAAGATATGACTGGGTCTTTAATGTTGCCTATTTGATGCTGGCTTGTATCACCTGGGGACAATACACACGTTCTAAGAATCCCGAGGTTTTCATTTGTTATGGAGTAGGGCTAGTGTTGAGTAGGACAAGTCTTTTTTGAAGAAAGGTGGGTGAAAACTGCTGGTGTGGAGGAGGGTGTTATAGGTCTGTTTGTTTATTGTATACAGTCATGCCTAGCCCATTGTCAGCACAGAAAATGTTCACATTCCAAAAATGTCTAGTTTGGGGATCATGGTGTAGATAAAGTAAATCAAATTGTTGTGAGTAAGGAATTGAGAATTTGAATGAGTCAAGAGAACCTTTCCAAATTAAACATATATCACTAATATATTTTGTAAAGAAGGGGATAGTGTCAAGACAACAGTGAGAAATATGTTCAGTCTCCTAAGTGTGCGTAGAGTAGCATACTGTGTGCCGGGGCCATATTCGAACCCATGGCTGTGCCAACTATCTAGTTTCTCATCAATGTATGTTCTATAGGTAAGTTGTAGAAACAATGTAACAGGAGTACCTGTAAAGGCTTTATTGCCCAACAGGTGTGTTCTGACAGCCTCAATAATATCTCTTTAATTCGGGATGACTGTGTATAGGCTGCCGACATCTAAAGTGACAAGTAAAGCAGTGTCTGTTTATTTGGGTAGTTATGTTGAGAAAGCTGGAAGTGCCCTTAAATATGTGGTGGTATGGGATGGACAAAGAAGTCAATTTAAAAGATAGGCTGTAACGGTGAGCCCCTTGCCAAAATAATTGGCCTGCTGGGTGGGTTTTGTAATGTTTGAATGGATTTTAAAAAGTGTATTTATTGTTGGGCTTTTTGGGAAAATCCTATACTAAAAATGGATGTGTGGCGGCTGAAACCCACGAGTTAGACAGAACTATATCCAGAAATGTTTTGACTTAGGTAGTATCGAAATGCAATTTTTTTATAAGTATGGGGGTCATTGAGTGAGGACAGTATTTCTAAAAATATCCTCGATAGTCAAAGAGAACTACAGCGCCACCGTGTCCGTGGGGCAGATTATGTCATGGTTATTAGAAAAAGAGCAGATCACCATTCTTTCTGCACGAGAGAGATTAGAATACCGGGAATTCTTGTGATTCTTAGTATAGGAGTTTACAGAACAGAAACCTCTACCAGACATTCTGTACAAAGGTTTTAAATAAATCATTCGTGAACATGAAAGGGGGTAGAAAATGCTGGTTTGTTATAAGGGTTCTTGGGCTGAGAGGTTTCTCCTTGAGTTTGAGATCTCTATTCATTTTAAATAGATCAATAGCCCACATGAATGGATTCTGCAGATGAGTGAGCACAAAGAACAAACCTCTGGAAAAAAATGAATATTTTGTGTGGGTGAGAGGATAGAGATACAGTATTGTAAACTGTTTTCTGCAACCTCGGAGGACTTCTGGAGAAATCTGTCCTCCCTCTCCTCCACTCATAGCATATATATTTACTGCAGCTAATGCCTCTTAAATGTGTATATTCATACTAAAACCATTTTTTTATATACTTAATCATAATCATCAAGATTTTTCTAGATTTTTGCTTCAGCTAATGTAACTTAAATGTATGCTTATAAAATCTATATGTCTATATCTATAACAAAATATGTTTATTATATTTCATATAATGCCCTAATTCTATAAACTCATGCATAGCCCAGTAATATTACATAGCCAACGCTAATACTAGCCAAACAACCAGGGCATTTTATTCTGATTATTTCCTGGGTTGAAGCGTTTGAAACAAAGCTGGGTTATTTTTTTGACAGGGTATTATTATCCTGTGTTTTAATTTGCCTTTTATTGTGATTTCTAACTGCAATATTTTCATTCTGTTGGGCAGTCCTACGTTATTAACCAATTACCAAGCAATGTTTCAGATTTATTTTAAAGTTGTAGTCTATGTTACATAACAGAACAGGGTCCGTGGAGCAGAAAGTATATGCTGCAGACAGCACAGCTAATGATATATGGTATAGTGTAACAATTGTGGTACAGGTGCATAGGGAACAATCAAGGGACCCTTAGTCCCTCAAAAATAGTTATAACAAAAACAAGGGGAAATTTTCACCACTCAATATGCAAGATATAGAAAAACGTCAAAAAGACAATCACATTAGTGATTATTTACTGTGGATACAGTAAATGGTATACAAACAAAGTGCAAATACACTTCACATAAAACATTACTGACAATACAGTAGCTAGTAAGAAACACTGAAATAGTAGATGAGGTTGAAAAAAGACATGCGTCCATCAAGTTCAACCTATGCTAAATTTAGACGACAGATACTTTATCCTACATGCGTACTTACTGTACAGTATATTGATCCAGAGTAAGGCAAACAAAAAAACCCAGTGAAATATCATCCAATAATATCTCATAAGGGGAAAAATGAATTCCTTCCTGACTCCAAGAATTGGCAATCAGAGTACTCCCTGGATCAACATCCTTCCCATGTTTACTTATTTGGTATGTCCCTGTATACCTTTCCTTTCTAAAAAGATGTCCAACCTTTTTTTGATCAAATCTATTGTATCTGCCATCACAATCTCCATGGGTAATGAATTCCACATTTTAACTGCCCTTACTGTAAATAACTCTTCCCTTTGTTGCTAGTGAAAGCTCCTTTCCTCCAACCTTAAGAGATGACCCAGTGTCCTTTGTATTGCTCTTGGGATGAATAGTTCTTCTACTGTCTCCGAATATATTTATATATAGTTATCATATCCCCTTTTAGACGCCTCTTTTCTAATGTAAATAAATCTAAGTTAGCTAGCCACTCCTCATAAATTAGATTGTCCATCCCCTTTGTTAATTTTGTGGCTCTTCTTTGCACTCTCTCTAGTTCCATGTCTTTTCTTAGGATTGGTGCCCAAAATTGTACTCCATATTCAAGGTGTGGTCTTACTAATGCTTTATAAAGGGGCATCATTATGTTTATTTCCCTGCCATCCATTGCCCGTTTAATACAAGATGAGATCTTCTTTGCCTTTGCAGCTACTGCATGACTTTGGGCACTATTGCTAAGCCTGCTATCTATCAGAACTCCTAAATCCTTCTCTATCAACTATTCCCCTAATTTATCCCCATTCAAATTAGTAAATGTATTCCTGTTTATTCTTGGTTCCCAAATGCATAACCTTACTTTTATCTGTATTAAACCTAATCTGCCATTTACCTGCCCAAGTTTCCAGTCTCTCCAAGTCCTTCTGGAGAGAAATTACATCCTGCTCTGATTCTATTACCTTACACAATTTAGTGTCATCTGCAAAGATGCAGACTTTGCTCTCAATGCCAACCTCAAGGTCATTAATAAACAAGTTAAAGAGCAGAGGGCCTAGTACCGATCCCTGAGGTACTCCACTCACGACCCTAGCCTATCCTTCAACCAGTTTTCAATCCAGGTGCATATATTTTTACTGAGTACAATTTGCTTTGTTTTGTACACTAACCTCATGTGGAACCGTATCAAAAGCCTTTGCTAAATCTAAGTAGACCACACCAACTGCATTATCCTTGTCTAAATTCCTAATAGCTCCTCAAAGAAACAAATAAGGTTAGTTTGGCCTTCATAAATCCATGCTGACTATTACTAATCATTTTGTTTTCCATTAGGTATTCCTGAATATTATCCAGTATTAAACCTTCAAGTAGCTTCCACACTATTGAAGTCAGGCTTACAGGTCTGTAATTCCCAGGTTGTGATCTACAGTAGCTCCTTTTTTAAATATGGGCACCACATCTGCTTTACGCAATCTTGTGGTACTGAGCCTGTGGAAATTGAGTCCTTGAATATTAAATGTAATGTTTTGGCAATTACTGAACTTAACTCTCTGAGAACTCTTGGATGTATGCCATTGGGGCTGGTGCCTTATTTACGTAAACTTTACTAAGTCGCCAGTGAACTTCTTCCTCAGTTAACCAATTGTTCATTAATATGGAGGTTGTGGCTTCCTCCTGTGGCACTACAATTGAAATTGATTCTTCCCTAGTAAACACAGAAGCAAATAATTTGTTTAATACCTCTGCTTTTTCCTTATCTCCAATAATCTGCCTGCCCATCTCACAATTAAAGGGTCCTATATTTTCTTTTCTCATTTTTTTGTTATTAAGATACTTAAAGAACTTTTTAGGGTTGATCTTACTTTCTATTGCAATTTTTTTTTATTATCCCTTTTTGCTCATTTGATTGCCCTTTTGCAATTTTTGTTACATTCCTTATAATTCTGATATGATGCCTCCGTCCCTTCTGACTTCAAATATCCAAACGCCTGTCTCTTCTTTTCCATTTCCTCCCCTACATGTTTATTTAGTCAGATTGGTTTTGACTTATTTCTTTTATACTTATTACCCAAGGGTATATATACAGTGATGAGTATGCTTTTCTAACAATATTTTAAAGACTGCCCATTTATCTTCTACATCTTACGGATTGCACCTCTACATTTTTCCTTGCAAAAACATAATTCCAATGTATTCCTTGTAGCTTAGTCCTCAGTTTATTAAAGTCTGCCTTTCTAAAGTTTAAAGTCTTTTTTGAACCCAAGTAATTTGTTTTTTGATAATGTATTTCAAATGAGACCATGTTATGATCACTGTTACCCAAATGTTCCAGGACTTGAATATTTGTTATTATTTCTACAGTGTTTGATATTACCAAATCCAGTATTGCCCCTCTCCTGGTTGGTTCCTCAATAATTTGGGTCATATAATTGTCTTTAAGCACCCCCAAAAAACCTGTTTCCTTTTGTTGTAATGCTAATCTCATTTCCCCAGTCTATGTCTGGATAATTAAAATCCCGCATTATGCAAACATGACCCAGTTTTGATGCCTTCTCCATTTGCAAAAGTATTTTAGCTTCCTCAATCTCACAGATATTTGGTGGTTTATAGCATATCCCTACAAACCTTTTCTTTATACTTTTACCTCCACTGCTAATTTCTATCCACAAGGTCTCGACATTTTCATAATTCCCTTTATAAACATCTTCCCTTACAGTAGGTTTTAGATCCGGTTTAACATATAAACATACTTCACCTGCTCTTCTATTTGCCCGATCCTTCCGAAAAAGGGAATAACCCTCTAAATGAACTGTCCAGTCATGAGTTTCATCCCACCATGTTTCAGTAATGCCTATGATATCGTATTGCTCCCTTGCAGCTATTAATTAAAGTTCCCCCATTTTATCTGTCAGGCTTCTTGCATTAGCAAGCATGCATTTCAGGGTTTTTTTTTCAGCCTGTACTATTATCTTATCTGCTCCTTCTTTTCTGCGCCCTCTTGGTTTAGTCTTTAGAAGTTTTCTAGTATTATCTGTATTTACTCTGAGTGTCTCGCTGCTTGTCAAATTCACACTTGCCCCATTCTACCTCCATGACCCCTTGCTATATCCCCATCTATTCAATTATGTTTCTTGTCCCTCCCCCCTCCATCCTAGCTTAAAATCTCCCCCAACCTTTTTAAAATTCTCCCCCCTAGCACAGAAGATCCCTTTTCATTGAGGTGCAATCCATAACTAGCATAAAGATTGCACCTCTCAGAAAAGGAGTCCCAGTGCTCTAAAAACCCCAAAACCTCCTTCCTACACCACTTTCTTAGCCATGCATTAACCTCCCTGATCTCTGACTGTCTCCCTGCGGTAGCGCATGGCACTGGTAGCATTTCAGAAAATACTTCCTTGGAGGTCCTTGCCTTAAGCTTTTGGCCTAGATCCCTGAAATCATTCTTTAGAACCCTCCATCTTTCTCTAACTTTGTCATTGGTGCCAAGTCACCAGCCCTTCCCAAATATCTGTCTACCCGATCCACAATGTGCGGAACCCGAGCACCCGGGAGACAACAAACTGTTCAGTTCATGCGGTCATGGCAACAGATTGCCCTATCTACCTTCCTAATAATGGAGTCCCAAACCACCACAATCTTTCTTGGTATCTGAACATCGCGAGTCCCCTCGGTGCTGGAGGAACTATTCCCCTGGCTGCTAGAGGAATCAATCTCCCCCAACCTTGCCATTACTGCCCTGACACTCTCAATACCTTCACTCAATATGGCAAATCTACTGGGATGGATCAGCTCAGAACTGGCCTACCGCTCTCTATTGACCCTGCTTCCCTTTCTTAGGCCAGGTCCATAGAAGGCTCGCACATGCTTATGACAAAGCGTGTGACATCACGCGCACCTGTACTTGAGGAGATCCATGTCCTATAGGGTTGCGCGATGGGGGGGCGTGCCCATGACATCACGTCAACGGTTCACCCCAATTGGCTGAACTGCGCACGTGACCCGGCTGTCGCGCGGCAAATACGAACAGGTTTGTCTTGCCACACATCGACCACCTCGGCACTCACGTTCATGCGCGATCCATGGACATGCGCAAAGGCCTCCATTTGTTTGTATTTGGTGTGTGACGTCGCTCGTGCCATCGGATCAATTATGAATGCTGAAAGTTTCTGCCTTAGGCTGAGCTTATAGTCCGTGTGTTGGTGCTGGTTCGGCAAAAACAAATTGCAGACTCGCTATGAGGCCGTCCCTAGTGCTCACGCGTGCACACACGACGGAGCGCGATGGCGGTACCATGCTTTCAACAGACAAGATTTTTTTTGTCTTTTGGCGCGGCGGCCGAGCGATGACCACGTCACAGCAGCGGTTCAGCCAATGAGGGAGAACCAGCCGCATGATGTAATGGCCGCGCCCCTGCCATGCCCCCTCATCACCTGAACATCGCTAGAAAGGAGAGTTTACAGATCGCTTGTGCTAGGGCCGCACTGCACGCTATGCGTGTGCTCTCTCGCAAGCAAGCGGACTGTATAATCCTGGCCTACCTGTTACCCAGCTACCTACCTGCTCCTCACTCACAACACCACCATCTGCACCACTAGTCCCAGCCAGGGCCTGCTCAGTGAGCTCTGAACCCCTTTTAAGATTGTCAATGTCCCTCAATATTGCAAGTTGCCTCTTCAGATCAGCAATCTCTGACTCTAAAGAGACCACCCGCACACACTTCTCACAGCGTTATGCTCCTTGGAACAGCTGTTCCAAGTGCACATACATGTGGCAAGATGTGCATTGAATGGCATTCTCAATCCTGCTCATTATTGCTCATTGGAGTTATAAGTAGTAACAATTAACTGTACTTCACTATACTATACCTTGTGTAACTCCTTCCTTGTTCAAACTCCTTCTAGTTCTAACTGCACACTTAATACAACAAGCACTTGAAATCAACCAGTCACACAGATCAGGACACACAAGCTGTATTACTGTATGTATTATGTTTACCTTCATTTGATGATCATACTTTAGTGATCAAAAACATTGTTGGTTTAAATTCTAGAGTTTTTTTGTTACAAAATACATATGAATGGGCTGTAAGCTAATTGGGAAAGGTGCTTTATAAAAATAAATTCAAAGCTCATATTTGCCAAATAGTACAAGTACTATAAGTAAATATGGTCCCATCGTTCTACTTGCTATCAATTATTGTATTCTACTGTAAGGTTACATTTATTTAAATAGCTACAGGCAGATTACAGATTAGGAAACGTGTTTAACCCTTGTTTGAGTTTGAATATATTGTAGTAGTTTAATGTTGTTAAATTAAAATCATGTTTGCTTTCAGGTGCTGGCTGGGCTGCTGTCTCATTCCATTTTGCATTGACGATATAAAAGATGTGAATCATTTCTGCCCAAATTGCAATCAACTTATCGCTAAACACAAGAAACTATGATGTGGAGGGGAAGTTTGAACATGTGTGCATGTACAGTACTGTCTTTATCAATGAGTCTGAGCTGAGCGACACCCGTCTGCCATGTACGTGAAATGTTTCTTTTTTTATTTTGATCGACGCTACATTATGAAATCATTTTTACTCACTCTCTTTGCTACATATGGATGTATTCAAGATCCACAACCACATCCAACCACTTCTCAATGGGCCTGTTTGCCATTCATATTTGTTCAGTTGTCTGTTTTATAGATTTTGTCAGAATGTGCAAATGTAGCTAAGCTAAGTGTCTTTGGAGCCGCCGCGACCCACAATTCACGTGACCATGGTGGTCACAGCAATGGAGGATTAACACTACTGGGGTCCCATTTAGGAGCATGGACCCCCCACAGCACGATCGCAGCAGACACGGTTTCTGGCACCGCTGAATTTTGTTTCTTTTTGCTTCTTCGACTGCGATGCCAGAGACAGCGAGTCTTGCTACATCGGTATTACCCACATGTGGACATTACCATACTTAGTAGCATTCATTTATATCGCTGACATATTATATACAGTAGGGCAGCACTTTGAGACAAAATGCAGCAATTTGAAAATAACATTAAACACACACATTTAAGAACCACGCATATTATTAGAATTGATGAGGTCATCCTGTTTGTAGAAACTTACAATCTAAAGAGCAGGGCAAAGAGTGGAAAAAGTAGGGTAATTTTGCCCCAATATCCTGAAAAGTATGAGTGCATGCACATAACATGTTTTCTTTCATGTATGGAAAGTGAAAGAAGATAGGAGTGGATTAATGCACCACGAAATGAAAAATATTACAGAACAAAACTCACAAAACCGAAGCTACATGGCAGCTGCTGAACCCACCACCAACAGCAAGTAGCATATTAAGAATGTAGTGAGGAGCCAAGCACAAGTTGAGATGCAATGGAGGCAATTTATTGCATAGTACGGTGGTCCTAGCGGACACTTTGTCATTCACCCCTGATGAAGGTCATACGAGGAACGACACGTTGGCTATACCTTGATGAAACACTACATTTGTAAGAGACCGTTCAAAATCCTAAGAAAACACAAATGGTTCCCAGCACTCAAAGTAGCAAAGAAGTATCAAGGCAAAATGGTTGTGAGAAAACAATATTTTACTAGTAGTTTAGATCAACTAATCTGAATAACACAGTCAGTGCAATAGACACCATGCAAATTTGATCAAGCCATATAAATGATAGTATTAGTGCAATACTACAATGTGTATATATATATATATATATATATATATATATATATATATATATATATATATATATATATTCAAGCTATATGAATGCTAATCAACAATGCACATAAGTACAAGATAAATAAATAATACTTGTCCACAGGCAGAGTGGTTTAAATAAAGGAGCAAGAGAAAAAATGGATATGAGGTGGAGACTATGGACACATGGGTAATTAAATAAAGGGGGCAACATTTTGGCGGTGAACCCCTTCTTCAGGCCCATTCCCACAGGACAAGTGCCATTAGTACTTCCCTATGTACTTTTCAATAGTAATAGTGTGCTCCGACAAAATGCTGGAGGTAAAAGCGGAAGAATGTGACCAAAAGGCTCAAAATCACAGTTCAAAATTGGCAGAATCAAGAATCTCCTAAGGGAATTGGCTCAGTGCATTTGTAGTTCATCGATGAGGAAGACGCCATTACAAACCATGAGACTCAGGCGACATTGCTCTAAGTCAGACATTGCAGGGTTATTTAACGTTAGTAAAAGGGAGAATGGGGCTGAACCTTATCCACACTGAGACACATTCCTTATATGTGCATTGGCTGAGTCGCGTGTAAACACTACCAGTTTTAAAATCTGCAAAAGAGCTGGGAAAAGGCCTAATACATTGACACTTGGAAGGATTTTGTGGCAAAGTTTGCCTTTATGTTCTTTGACACATAGCTTCTTAAAGTCCAGGCTAAAGAGGCTGTGTTGGTTATACAGCGCGGCATACACGTTACTTACAGTGAATGAAGCCTTATCTGACTACTACAACAAAAGCTCAACCTCTCTATACTAGATCCTGGCTAACGTACTGTATGCCTGAAAAACTAATCCTTAACAGTTAAAGCAATAAATTAATGTAGTGATAAGTAATGCCCTTATTATATACAGTATATATATAAATATATATAGAGAGAGGGAGAGAGAGAGACAAAATGACACTATGTCTCCAGTAAGACGGACTTTGAGGTATGCCCTAGGTATTTTATTGATAAGGCTTCTTTGAGCATAGATGGATCCGTTTAGCTATCCAGCCTGTGTCCTTGTGCAAACACTGCCACTTAGTGGTGGTAAAGTCACCTGCAGATAGATAGTGCTGGCAGGGTACTCAATGCTATATGTTTGTTCAAGTGAATGACAGTTAAGTTGTTCTAAAGTTTACCAGCACTTAGTGAATCTGGGCCTTGGTTTTGTTAAATTGTCCAGTGCTAATACCTCTGGAAATCACCTCTAGGTCCACTATGTCCAAAGTGCATTCTACTTATACTGAGCTCAGGTTGGGGTTTCTCTATGCCTATGGCTTCCTAATGATCTACTACTTAACCATTCAAGAGTCTAAAGGGTTAACACAACCGTTTCATTGATGGGGTTTTCTTCTGGTCCCACGCATATACTTTCATAAATATAGCATGAATAGTTTACTGGTTGTGCCTTTTTGAACCTAGAAACAAATTCACTCTGCCAATAGACAGTAGGAGTTTGAACGATCTATAATGGGCCATTATAGACTATAATGGGACCTCCCTCTTGAAAAGCAGAAGTTTCGCCCATAAATCAATCAATAGATCTGATATTGTTCTTGTGGTATGTCTTTCCTGTACATATTACTAAAATAATAATGGCATTTTAGAAATGTTAATTTCAAATATTTAATTAGGTCTAATTCTTTTTTTTTATTTGTTGTATATGTAATAAATATATAATCGAGTGGTCTAACTCCTTATTTTGGTTTACAGTACAATTCCTATATACTTTTAAGTGGTTTCTCTTCAGTAGGAATAAGAACCATGTCATTGTGGTTTTTTTGTTAATTTATCTAAGCTTTTCCATAGGTAGTACACCCATAGCCTCATTTAGAAGGTACTGTATGTATAAATGCAATGTCATTTTCTGTAGATATATTCCATTCTGGTTTTGTGCAAACGTTAAACTTTTTAAAAAAAAGTCCTTCCTCTAGTAATTATTTATTCCTGAGGGTGGCACTGATCACTGCAACTGGAATTAGTGAAGAGTTTATTAATCGATTCAGTAAATCTCAACCTACCCCCTGCTTAAACATTATGTATGTAACACCTCTTTCCCGGGCCAATAAAAGTGTATTAATTCAGTACAGGTGCTCAGTGTCTCTATTGGCCATTCCTCAGGGTGCTGGCCTCCATGCAGGGCTGCAATGGTAAGCAGGTGGAATTAATAATAGGAACGTTTATCTTTTTCTTTACATTGAACAGTCAAACATACTTCATCCTTGGGTGCCCATCCCGCATTCCCAAAGAGGCACATTACTTGTCACCTTGTTGTCACGTACATTGAATTCCCTTGCCTAGCTGACGGCCATTCTTTCCATCCCATGGGACGTACTGGCAGGGTGCCCTCCTACTGGAGGATCCACACCCCATCACCCTGCGCAGAGCTGTTCACATCCCCACCCACTGGATACAGGGTGCCTGGGGACCTATTCATCTACAGATGCAGCATCTTGTATCGCTAACCTGCTGCAAAAATTGAGATGGGGGAGGGGGCAGTTGTTGGTGATAGTGGGTAGTTGACCCGAGGTGGGTAGTTAGGCCTCTCGGTTTGGTAGTGGGAGGGGTTAACCCCTTCATTAACTTAGCAGTAGTACCCGCTAAGGTAATGAAGGGTTTAGCCCCTCTTGCAACCTTCCTGGTAAGCTTAACCACCCACCCTGGGGCAACTACCTCCTTCACCCACCCCCTATACCAACAAATCAGGTAGTTTGGTTTAACCCCTTCATTACATTAGTGATTAGCAGCTAAGGTAATGAAGCTGCTTTTAGTTTAATTATATAGTTTTGAAGCAGGGGTTCTCCCGAGCTGAATCACATTAATTTCAGCTCCGGGGACCCCCTGCATCCCAATATACAGGTCCAGGTATGTGGTGCGGGTATCTCCAGTAAGTTTATTTCTCCCGTGTCACGTGACTGGGACATGTAAACTTTGTGGAGATACCGGCACCCTATATCGGGGCCCGTAACTCGGGAAGCCGGGGGTCCCCGGGGCTGAAATTAATGCGGTTCAGCTCTGGAGATCCCCTGCTTCAATAATATGTTATGAAAACAAAAGCTGCACAATCGCCTGTTAGAGGCGCGCAAAGAGAGTGGCTGATTCTGTCTACTCTCACTGCACGTCTCTTACAGACTGATGCGGTCAAGTAGGATTCACACAGCGGGAGTCATATTTAGAAACAGGGACCCCCATGTGCTAATCCTGATGGGCCATTAGTCTGGTCATGGGGATTCCCACGAGCAGGCGGGTGCCAGGTCCGACCCATGGCGGATTCCATACCGACTACATGACCAACCATTGTGCTGCATCTGCAGCAGCCCTAGGGTGACACTCCAATGCCCATACTCACCTAGCACATCCCCTCGTGTGTAGGACACGTCTGAGAACCATACAGAGGGGCCATATTTTCTAAAAGTTACATCTTCCCTAACTAGAAAATAACAAAAGGTAACCCTACATCCTAACAAACATAGGGGCTCATAAACACCCGCCATGGGCCAAATACCACCTTTACCCAACCCCACTAAACATTAAAGCACAATACTAGCCAATACACCCATTGATTGCCAGTGGGGTTACCTATGCAATGGCAGCAAAGATAACCCCAATGGCAATGAATGGGCACCATACACCTACCCCCTCTACCCACAACAACCCCCCTAACACATACAGATAGTAATGGGCAAAATACCTATTATCCAGATATTGATAATAGCTCATTTGCCCATTAAAAATAAAGCATTATCCAGCCAGCATAAAGTAAATTAAAGTTGTACTTACCCCTGCCAGGATGAAGGCCGCTCTCATCCTCATCACTGTCCTCCTCGTCCTCCGTGAGCAGCAACATTACAATAAAAAATAAACTACTGGACACTAACCCCTCAATCACCTTAGCCGTTTGTAACCGCTTTAGTAATTAAGGGATTTAACCCCCTCACCGCTACGCACCCTGGAGGCATAACAACACTCCCCGGGGCAACTACCCCCACCTCACCCCCTCTACCCATTGTCACAGTGGTAAACCATGCCCCCAATATGGGCATTGATTGCCAGAATGGCAATGAATGGGCAAGCTAAAAATAAACATCACAAAAAATACAATACATAAAAATGAAATAAAAACAAGCATTTGCCAAAAAATTCATTGCTTGTCACTGTGCTTATCTATACCTAGAAAGGGGCATAGATAAGCACATTGGCAGTCAATGGCCAACCTAAAAAAAGACAATTGAATAAAAGCCAATCATTATGTTTCTTACCTTTGCTGTCTTCACCCTCCGAATCCTACTCGGGCACCATCTCTTGACCCAAGATGCAATGCTCCTCAACAGCCGATGCGAAGAAGTCCACGATCATATGTTAATTGAAGAGCCGTAAGTTGTTTTCTTCTTTCTTTCCTTCTTTCTTTTGTCTTCTCTGCTGTATAATCCAAAAGGGGAGGAGATGTTGCCCCGTCGTCTTCTTGGCTTCAAATGGGAAAGGCCTTATATAAGGCCTGTGATGTCACATTTTAGTGTCAAAAGGTACACCCCCAATCTGATTGGCTTGTGTACCATGTGACAGGTTCTCTTTTTGTAAGGATGTGATGTCATCAAAAAGGGAGGGAAGGCAGCCAATCAGCGTCTCTCCCTTTAAGATGATGTCACTTCAGCAAAAAACAAAATAGCAGCCATCACATGGTCACCAACCAATCGGATTGGTGTATACACAATGTGATGCTGATGTACATTTCTCTATGAATGTATATCTACAGTATATACACATATCAGAATTTATATGTATATATTTTTATTGTAAAAAGGTCTCTTAAATTTGTATTTTATACTTTAATTAAAAACGCTTTCTCAGAAAATGTTATAGAAAAGTGTATGCATTGCTTCATAATTAAACTGGTTACCAAGATCGGTGCATAGCTAATATTTTGTGGAATATTGACACACTACCGCCATCTCCGAGGTGGCAGTAAACAAACGTCAAAACAGAGGTGTCAGCATGAACTAATTCGTTAAGTATTAACTTTTTTTTTTTTACTGCTGCTCCAGGAAAAAAGTAGAGACCCGTACATAGGACTGTGCCAGCTGGAAGCATTAGCTGTCGCAGGGCGCACCAACGCAGAACTTAGTGCATAAAGAGCACTTTCACAAATGGCGATCAGCGCACACAGGCTTTTAAGACCAATTTCGAGGATTTTGCCTGTGTTATACATACAGTAGCCCCCTATGTGTCATCAGATAATCCCATAGTAACGTCTCATGTGGAAGGAATGCGACAAGTAAGGTTATCTAATGATGACTCCAATATGTAAAGCCAAAGAATGAAAGGTTAATTTTGTAATGACGATTCAATAATTAACTTATGAATGAGGTAACATTGTTGCAGAATATATCAACACTGGTCAAATCCCAAGGGTTGTAATACCTAATTGAAGATACTTGTACAGTATATTACTAATTGGGAGAGGGCAAGTCATTTTTTTCTGCAGGTCAATATAGTATTATTATTATTATTATTATTATATTTATTTGTATAGTGCCAAAAAAATTCCGCATTGTAGTACCATGTGGGGCCAAGGACAATAACATTGTATGACAAAAGAATACACACAGTAAGACAAACTGAGAAAATAGGAAGGGGCTTCTTGCCCCAAGGAGCTTACAATCTACAAGCATGATGTATAAACATGTAATAATATGAAAGAAAGGATGGGCACATGTGCACATCTGCAGGTTCAAAATCTGAATTTGGAAGTTGAAGTTGAACTTCAGAGGGAATTTTTTAATCTGAGCAAAACAGGAGCCCGACACCCCAATTCGGTTTCTTCTTTTTTTTACTGAACCCCCTGGCCACTTGGTCCCTCACTCTCAGAAGCCCTTACTTCCACCACCTCTACCAGAAAAAGCACTGCTTCTGCCACCCTGAAAGCAGCATCCCTAAGTCCCCTTTCTTCCTATAAAAAAGTCCTTTAAGTCTCTTTCATAATTACTCCAGCATAACAGACCTTAGTAATTCTGGTTCATCACATAAAAAGAAATGTTTATTTTGAAGAAAAATACTTACATAAAAATAGTACAAAATGGTGGTGACGTTCCAAATAAGTTATGGTGTTCTTAAAAATGGTTGCATTGCTTTTTTTCTGAGTGGGATCATTCTTAACATCATGATAAAACTTCTGTTTCCTTCATCTTGGTTTTAACCCGTCTCTCTCCTCGTGGTGAAATCCTCCTGTCCTCACATCCTGGTGAAATCAATCAATCTGTGTCTCTCGCTACATTATCGTGGTATCAAGATGTGCTTCTCCTTCCTCACTCTGTGCTACATATTTATTCAGATAATATACCTTTTATCAGCTCTTACTATATATTTCTATCCAAATTAGGTCCCACAGCTTCAAACTAATGTCATATGAACTGCCCACACCTCCATACATAGAATAACCAAATATGGTATATGTACTGGAAGATTCTCAAAACTTCTGTTTTCCCTCAACTAAGACCACAGTTGTCAATAATTACTTAAGTGTCAGCCTAAACAGGGGTTCTCTATAAAAAAAAACCTTGTGACAGCTGCACCCTCAATATAACTCTCCAATGTAACTGAATATATCCCAATTAAGAATATGCAACATATGTTATATATAGGAAAAAAACCATCAGACAATTATACTGCATACTTTTACATTTTGTCTTGATAACTGGATTCACACATTACAATATAATTATCATTGCATTTCTTACACTTCCTGAATCACATAACGTGCCAGTGAGCATCCCAACCAACAAGAAGTTCCCTCAAAAACACCATAAAATGGCCCCCAGCTGCCCTGCCACCCCCTCGGTGAAACCTGCCATGTGTGGCCCATGTTCACCCTGTTCTGTCCCAGGCTTACTGTGGCTTAATAAATTGAGACAGGCAGTTAACTCAATTCCTTATTTCATACAAAATTGAATCTTCTTTGAATTTCTAATGTTTCATTGTTGGAACATGAACGGAAAAGAAGGGAAAATGTATGGGGATGTATAAAAATAAGAAATAGGTAAGAAACAGTGCTATCTGAGAAAGCAGGAAGGAGAAGCAAGGCAGAAGGTAGCAAACTCTAAAAGCCGAGCCCTCGATCCTGCCAGAGGCTACCACTGTTGACTGTGTCACTGTGCTGGACCGCCCCTCTAAAAGGGATCCTCCACTCTAGTCTCAGGGTCAACCTCTCGACTTCTTGCCGGTGAGGCCTCAGCAGCTCCAGGGAGCAGGATTTCCTGTGGCCCAGACTGCCAGGCGTCGCTCTGGCGTCACTTCTGGCAGCCGTCTGGCTTCCAGAGGCTCCGACCATGGAGGCTCACCCCCCGCTTCCCTCACTCACAGCTTTCTCTGGCCAGACTTTCAGGCACTTCCCATTCCCCTTCCCCGCCATAACTCCCGCCATACTCTTGCCGCCAGCCGGCTCAAGCAGATCACAGATTATCAGCCCCCTCGAGCCCCTGCTTCATGTGCTCCCAGAGCCAAGCTCTTTGATAAAGCACTTTGCATGTGAAACGCGTTAGTGTCAGCTCCAGTACTACTCCATGTTTTTTACCATTCAATAAATACTTTTGGTCACCACATTCCCTTTTTTAAATTGGCTGTGCACCGGCATTTTTTCCATTGTGGATCCTATTCAAGTCCCAGAGCCAAGCAGAGCCGCGCTGCCTTGCCAGCATGATGAATCTCCGCAGGTGCCTTCCTCTGCCATAATAACCTCTGCTATGGCTAAGTACAAGGACCGATATTTGATCTCAGAGCTGCCTGTGACTACCTCTCCAAGCTTCCTCCTTCCCATATAGCTGCTGCCAGTCCCTCCTCCCCTCCTCTCCCAGTGCACTCCCCCATGTGTTAACCTCTTCACTTCCCTTTGTCCCCTAACCTGCTTTCCACCACCCAGATCCCTAAGCAGGAAAATGAGGTGCAAAGAGATGGGGGAGGGTAGGAGGGGGGGGCGGAGAATTACCAACCCCACTCACAAGGTGGGGGTCTTTTTAACCCCCTAACCATAGTGAGAGGCTTGACACTCTTCCCTATGTGTCAGGGCTCTCTTAATAGGCCCATTCTTCCATGTGATGAGTTTAGATCCAGGTTGTTTTTGGGTGGGATTGCACATGGAATCTGATAATAGTGACAGTGTTTTGGGTGGGATTGCACATGGAATCTGATAATAGTGACAGTGTTTTTGGGTGGGATTGCACATGGAATCAGATAATAGTGACAGTGTTTTTGGGTGGGATTGCACATGGAATCAGATAATAGTGACAGTGTTTTGGGTGGGATTGCACATTGAATCTGATAATAGTGACAGTGTTTTTGGGTGGGATTGCACATGGAATCAGATAATAGTGACAGTGTTTTGGGTGGGATTGCACATTGAATCTGATAATAGTGACAATGTTTTGGGTGGGATTGCACATGGAATCTGATAATAGTGACAGTGTTTTGGGTGGGATTGCACATGGAATCTGATAATAGTGACAGTGTTTTGGGTGGGATTGCACATGGAATCTGATAATAGTGACAGTGTTTTGGGTGGGATTGCACATGGAATCTGATAATAGTGACAGTGTTTTGGGTGGGATTGCACATAGTATCTGATAATAGTGACAGTGTTTTGGGTGGGATTGCACATGGAATCTGATAATAGTGACAGTGTTTTTGGGTGGGATTGCACATGGAATCTGATAATAGTGACAGTGTTTTGGGTGGGATTGCACATGGAATCTGATAATAGTGACAGTGTTTTGGGTGGGATTGCACATGGAATCTGATAATAGTGACAGTGTTTTTGGGTGGGATTGCACATGGAATCAGATAATAGTGAAAGTGTTTTGGGTGGGATTGCACATGGAATCTGATAATAGTGACAGTGTTTTGGGTGGGATTGCACATTGAATCTGATAATAGTGACAGTGTTTTTGGGTGGGATTGAACATGGAATCAGATAATAGTGACAGTGTTTTGGGTGGGATTGCACATTGAATCTGATAATAGTGACAGTGTTTTGGGTGGGATTGCACACGGAATCTGATAATAGTGACAGTGTTTTGGGTGGGATTGCACATGGAATCTGATAATAGTGACAGTGTTTTGGGTGGGATTGCACATGGAATCTGATAATAGTGACAGTGTTTTGGGTGGGATTGCACATGGAATCTGATAATAGTGAAAGTGTTTTGGGTGGGATTGTACATTGAATCTGATAATAGTGACAGTGTTTTTGGGTGGGATTGAACATGGAATCAGATAATAGTGACAGTGTTTTGGGTGGGATTGCACATTGAATCTGATAATAGTGACAGTGTTTTGGGTGGGATTGCACATGGAATCTGATAATAGTGACAGTGTTTTGGGTGGGATTGCACATGGAATCTGATAATAGTGACAGTGTTTTGGGTGGGATTGCACATGGAATCTGATAATAGTGACAGTGTTTTTGGGTGGGATTGCACATGGAATCTGATAATAGTGACAGTGTTTTGGGTGGGATTGCACATGGAATCTGATAATAGTGACAGTGTTTTGGGTGGGATTGCACATGGAATCTGATAATAGTGACAGTGTTTTGGGTGGGATTGCACATGGAATCTGATAATAGTGACAGTGTTTTGGGTGGGATTGCACATGGAATCTAATAATAGTGACAGTGTTTTGGGTGGGATTGCACATGGAATCTGATAATAGTGACAGTGTTTTGGGTGGGATTGCACATGGAATCTGATAATAGTGGCAGTGTTTTGGGTGGGATTGCACATGGAATCTGATAATAGTGACAGTGTTTTGGGTGGGATTGCACATGGAATCTGATAATAGTGACAGTGTTTTGGGTGGGATTGCACATGGAATCTGATAATATTGACAGTGTTTTGGGTGGGATTGCACATGGAATCTGATAATAGTGACAGTGTTTTTGGGTGGGATTGCACATGGAATCAGATAATAGTGAAAGTGTTTTGGGTGGGATTGCACATTGAATCTGATAATAGTGACAGTGTTTTTGGGTGGGATTGAACATGGAATCAGATAATAGTGACAGTGTTTTGGGTGGGATTGCACATTGAATCTGATAATAGTGACAGTGTTTTGGGTGGGATTGCACATTGAATCTGATAATAGTGACAGTGTTTTGGGTGGGATTGCACATGGAATCTGATAATAGTGACAGTGTTTTGGGTGGGATTGCACATGGAATCTGATAATAGTGACAGTGTTTTTGGGTGGGATTGAACATGGAATCAGATAATAGTGACAGTGTTTTGGGTGGGATTGCACATTGAATCTGATAATAGTGACAGTGTTTTGGGTGGGATTGCACATGGAATCTGATAATAGTGACAGTGTTTTGGGTGGGATTGCACATGGAATCTGATAATAGTGACAGTGTTTTGGGTGGGATTGCACATGGAATCTGATAATAGTGACAGTGTTTTGGGTGGGATTGCACATGGAATCTGATAATAGTGACAGTGTTTTTGGGTGGGATTGCACATGGAATCAGATAATAGTGAAAGTGTTTTGGGTGGGATTGCACATTGAATCTGATAATAGTGACAGTGTTTTTGGGTGGGATTGAACATGGAATCAGATAATAGTGACAGTGTTTTGGGTGGGATTGCACATTGAATCTGATAATAGTGACAGTGTTTTGGGTGGGATTGCACATGGAATCTGATAATAGTGACAGTGTTTTGGGTGGGATTGCACATGGAATCTGATAATAGTGACAGTGTTTTGGGTGGGATTGCACATGGAATCTGATAATAGTGACAGTGTTTTGGGTGGGATTGCACATGGAATCTGATAATAGTGACAGTGTTTTGGGTGGGATTGCACATGGAATCTGATAATAGTGACAGTGTTTTGGGTGGGATTGCACATGGAATCTGATAATAGTGACAGTGTTTTGGGTGGGATTGCACATGGAATCTGATAATAGTGACAGTGTTTTGGGTGGGATTGCACATGGAATCTGATAATAGTGACAGTGTTTTGGGTGGGATTGCACATGGAATCTGATAATAGTGGCAGTGTTTTGGGTGGGATTGCACATGGAATCTGATAATAGTGACAGTGTTTTGGGTGGGATTGCACATGGAATCTGATAATAGTGACAGTGTTTTGGGTGGGATTGCACATGGAATCTGATAATAGTGGCAGTGTTTTGGGTGGGATTGCACATGGAATCTGATAATAGTGACAGTGTTTTGGGTGGGATTGCACATGGAATCTGATAATAGTGACAGTGTTTTGGGTGGGATTGCACATGGAATCTGATAATAGTGACAGTGTTTTGGGTGGGATTGCACATGGAATCTGATAATAGTGACAGTGTTTTGGGTGGGATTGCACATGGAATCTGATAATAGTGACAGTGTTTTTGGGTGGGATTGCACATGGAATCAGATAATAGTGAAAGTGTTTTGGGTGGGATTGCACATTGAATCTGATAATAGTGACAGTGTTTTTGGGTGGGATTGAACATGGAATCAGATAATAGTGACAGTGTTTTGGGTGGGATTGCACATTGAATCTGATAATAGTGACAGTGTTTTGGGTGGGATTGCACATTGAATCTGATAATAGTGACAGTGTTTTGGGTGGGATTGCACATGGAATCTGATAATAGTGACAGTGTTTTTGGGTGGGATTGAACATGGAATCAGATAATAGTGACAGTGTTTTGGGTGGAATTGCACATTGAATCTGATAATAGTGACAGTGTTTTGGGTGGGATTGCACATGGAATCTGATAATAGTGACAGTGTTTTGGGTGGGATTGCACATGGAATCTGATAATAGTGACAGTGTTTTGGGTGGGATTGCACATGGAATCTGGTAATAGTGACAGTGTTTTGGGTGGGATTGCACATGGAATCTGATAATAGTGACAGTGTTTTTGGGTGGGATTGCACATGGAATCAGATAATAGTGAAAGTGTTTTGGGTGGGATTGCACATTGAATCTGATAATAGTGACAGTGTTTTTGGGTGGGATTGAACATGGAATCTGATAATAGTGACAGTGTTTTGGGTGGGATTGCACATTGAATCTGATAATAGTGACAGTGTTTTGGGTGGGATTGCACATGGAATCTGATAATAGTGACAGTGTTTTGGGTGGGATTGCACATGGAATCTGATAATAGTGACAGTGTTTTGGGTGGGATTGCACATGGAATCTGATAATAGTGACAGTGTTTTGGGTGGGATTGCACATGGAATCTGATAATAGTGGCAGTGTTTTGGGTGGGATTGCACATGGAATCTGATAATAGTGACAGTGTTTTGGGTGGGATTGCACATGGAATCTGATAATAGTGACAGTGTTTTGGGTGGGATTGCACATGGAATCTGATAATAGTGGCAGTGTTTTGGGTGGGATTGCACATGGAATCTGATAATAGTGACAGTGTTTTGGGTGGGATTGCACATGGAATCTGATAATAGTGACAGTGTTTTGGGTGGGATTGCACATGGAATCTGATAATAGTGACAGTGTTTTGGGTGGGATTGCACATGGAATCTGATAATAGTGACAGTGTTTTGGGTGGGATTGCACATGGAATCTGATAATAGTGACAGTGTTTTTGGGTGGGATTGCACATTGAATCTGATAATAGTGACAGTGTTTTGGGTGGGATTGCACATGGAATCTGATAATAGTGACAGTGTTTTGGGTGGGATTGCACATGGAATCTGATAATAGTGACAGTGTTTTGGGTGGGATTGCACATGGAATCTGATAATAGTGACAGTGTTTTTGGGTGGGATTGCACATGGAATCAGATAATAGTGAAAGTGTTTTGGGTGGGATTGCACATTGAATCTGATAATAGTGACAGTGTTTTTGGGTGGGATTGAACATGGAATCAGATAATAGTGACAGTGTTTTGGGTGGGATTGCACATTGAATCTGATAATAGTGACAGTGTTTTGGGTGGGATTGCACATTGAATCTGATAATAGTGACAGTGTTTTGGGTGGGATTGCACATGGAATCTGATAATAGTGACAGTGTTTTGGGTGGGATTGCACATGGAATCTGATAATAGTGACAGTGTTTTTGGGTGGGATTGAACATGGAATCAGATAATAGTGACAGTGTTTTGGGTGGGATTGCACATTGAATCTGATAATAGTGACAGTGTTTTGGGTGGGATTGCACATGGAATCTGATAATAGTGACAGTGTTTTTGGGTGGGATTGAACATGGAATCAGATAATAGTGACAGTGTTTTGGGTGGGATTGCACATTGAATCTGATAATAGTGACAGTGTTTTGGGTGGGATTGCACATGGAATCTGATAATAGTGACAGTGTTTTGGGTGGGATTGCACATGGAATCTGATAATAGTGACAGTGTTTTTGGGTGGGATTGAACATGGAATCAGATAATAGTGACAGTGTTTTGGGTGGGATTGCACATTGAATCTGATAATAGTGACAGTGTTTTGGGTGGGATTGCACATGGAATCTGATAATAGT
Source organism: Ascaphus truei (assembly GCF_040206685.1). Classification (NCBI taxonomy): domain Eukaryota; kingdom Metazoa; phylum Chordata; class Amphibia; order Anura; family Ascaphidae; genus Ascaphus; species Ascaphus truei. The sequence continues at coordinate 19,633,309 of NC_134493.1, forward strand.
GACAGTGTTTTGGGTGGGATTGCACATGGAATCTGATAATAGTGACAGTGTTTTGGGTGGGATTGCACATGGAATCTGATAATAGTGACAGTGTTTTGGGTGGGATTGCACATGGAATCTGATAATAGTGACAGTGTTTTTGGGTGGGATTGCACATGGAATCTGATAATAGTGACAGTGTTTTGGGTGGGATTGCACATGGAATCTGATAATAGTGACAGTGTTTTGGGTGGGATTGCACATGGAATCTGATAATAGTGACAGTGTTTTGGGTGGGATTGCACATGGAATCTGATAATAGTGACAGTGTTTTGGGTGGGATTGCACATGGAATCTGATAATAGTGACAGTGTTTTGGGTGGGATTGCACATTGAATCTGATAATAGTGACAGTGTTTTGGGTGGGATTGCACATTGAATCTGATAATAGTGACAGTGTTTTGGGTGGGATTGCACATGGAATCTGATAATAGTGACAGTGTTTTGGGTGGGATTGCACATGGAATCTGATAATAGTGACAGTGTTTTTGGGTGGGATTGAACATGGAATCAGATAATAGTGACAGTGTTTTGGGTGGGATTGCACATTGAATCTGATAATAGTGACAGTGTTTTGGGTGGGATTGCACATGGAATCTGATAATAGTGACAGTGTTTTGGGTGGGATTGCACATGGAATCTGATAATAGTGACAGTGTTTTGGGTGGGATTGCACATGGAATCTGATAATAGTGACAGTGTTTTGGGTGGGATTGCACATGGAATCTGATAATAGTGACAGTGTTTTTGGGTGGGATTGCACATGGAATCTGATAATAGTGACAGTGTTTTGGGTGGGATTGCACATGGAATCTGATAATAGTGACAGTGTTTTGGGTGGGATTGCACATGGAATCTGATAATAGTGACAGTGTTTTGGGTGGGATTGCACATGGAATCTGATAATAGTGACAGTGTTTTTGGGTGGGATTGCACATGGAATCTGATAATAGTGACAGTGTTTTGGGTGGGATTGCACATGGAATCTGATAATAGTGACAGTGTTTTGGGTGGGATTGCACATGGAATCTGATAATAGTGACAGTGTTTTGGGTGGGATTGCACATGGAATCTGATAATAGTGACAGTGTTTTGGGTGGGATTGCACATGGAATCTGATAATAGTGACAGTGTTTTGGGTGGGATTGCACATGGAATCTGATAATAGTGACAGTGTTTTGGGTGGGATTGCACATGGAATCTGATAATAGTGACAGTGTTTTTGGGTGGGATTGCACATGGAATCAGATAATAGTGAAAGTGTTTTGGGTGGGATTGCACATTGAATCTGATAATAGTGACAGTGTTTTTGGGTGGGATTGAACATGGAATCAGATAATAGTGACAGTGTTTTGGGTGGGATTGCACATTGAATCTGATAATAGTGACAGTGTTTTGGGTGGGATTGCACATTGAATCTGATAATAGTGACAGTGTTTTGGGTGGGATTGCACATGGAATCTGATAATAGTGACAGTGTTTTGGGTGGGATTGCACATGGAATCTGATAATAGTGACAGTGTTTTTGGGTGGGATTGAACATGGAATCAGATAATAGTGACAGTGTTTTGGGTGGGATTGCACATTGAATCTGATAATAGTGACAGTGTTTTGGGTGGGATTGCACATGGAATCTGATAATAGTGACAGTGTTTTGGGTGGGATTGCACATGGAATCTGATAATAGTGACAGTGTTTTGGGTGGGATTGCACATGGAATCTGATAATAGTGACAGTGTTTTGGGTGGGATTGCACATGGAATCTGATAATAGTGACAGTGTTTTTGGGTGGGATTGCACATGGAATCTGATAATAGTGACAGTGTTTTGGGTGGGATTGCACATGGAATCTGATAATAGTGACAGTGTTTTGGGTGGGATTGCACATGGAATCTGATAATAGTGACAGTGTTTTGGGTGGGATTGCACATGGAATCTGATAATAGTGACAGTGTTTTGGGTGGGATTGCACATGGAATCTGATAATAGTGACAGTGTTTTGGGTGGGATTGCACATTGAATCTGATAATAGTGACAGTGTTTTGGGTGGGATTGCACATTGAATCTGATAATAGTGACAGTGTTTTGGGTGGGATTGCACATGGAATCTGATAATAGTGACAGTGTTTTGGGTGGGATTGCACATGGAATCTGATAATAGTGACAGTGTTTTTGGGTGGGATTGAACATGGAATCAGATAATAGTGACAGTGTTTTGGGTGGGATTGCACATTGAATCTGATAATAGTGACAGTGTTTTGGGTGGGATTGCACATGGAATCTGATAATAGTGACAGTGTTTTGGGTGGGATTGCACATGGAATCTGATAATAGTGACAGTGTTTTGGGTGGGATTGCACATGGAATCTGATAATAGTGACAGTGTTTTGGGTGGGATTGCACATGGAATCTGATAATAGTGACAGTGTTTTTGGGTGGGATTGCACATGGAATCTGATAATAGTGACAGTGTTTTGGGTGGGATTGCACATGGAATCTGATAATAGTGACAGTGTTTTGGGTGGGATTGCACATGGAATCTGATAATAGTGACAGTGTTTTGGGTGGGATTGCACATGGAATCTGATAATAGTGACAGTGTTTTTGGGTGGGATTGCACATGGAATCTGATAATAGTGACAGTGTTTTGGGTGGGATTGCACATGGAATCTGATAATAGTGACAGTGTTTTGGGTGGGATTGCACATGGAATCTGATAATAGTGACAGTGTTTTGGGTGGGATTGCACATGGAATCTGATAATAGTGACAGTGTTTTGGGTGGGATTGCACATGGAATCTGATAATAGTGACAGTGTTTTGGGTGGGATTGCACATGGAATCTGATAATAGTGACAGTGTTTTGGGTGGGATTGCACATTGAATCTGATAATAGTGACAGTGTTTTGGGTGGGATTGCACATGGAATCTGATAATAGTGACAGTGTTTTGGGTGGGATTGCACATGGAATCTGATAATAGTGACAGTGTTTTGGGTGGGATTGCACATGGAATCTGATAATAGTGACAGTGTTTTGGGTGGGATTGCACATTGAATCTGATAATAGTGACAGTGTTTTGGGTGGGATTGCACATGGAATCTGATAATAGTGACAGTGTTTTGGGTGGGATTGCACATGGAATCTGATAATAGTGACAGTGTTTTTGGGTGGGATTGAACATGGAATCAGATAATAGTGACAGTGTTTTGGGTGGGATTGCACATGGAATCTGATAATAGTGACAGTGTTTTGGGTGGGATTGCACATGGAATCTGATAATAGTGACAGTGTTTTGGGTGGGATTGCACATGGAATCTGATAATAGTGGCAGTGTTTTGGGTGGGCTTGTCCCTTCCTCTCGATTAAAACAAACAAATACTTTTAGGCCATAATGTGAAACCTCTCGTGTGAAACACGTTGCGCGCCATTTATCAGTCTCTAACTGCACAACGGGGACCAAAAACGGCACCAGATTTATTAAGGAACGGGTTGAACTACAATTGGGGCAACAGGTGCACGGCCCGCAAACTTTAGGGGTCCACTATGCTCGGCAAAGGACTTAAAGAGACGAATATAAAAAATATCATTAAGATCATACTGAAATCCTATAAACATTTTTCTAAGAAAAATGTGATTACATTTATTTTCCAGCTGGGTTGCAGCCTGCCATTGTGGTGCAGCATCATTTGAAATATGTTTGAAAAATGAAAGTGTAATTCATGAACTCCTGTATATAACAGTAAGCTTACCACCTGGGGACAGGAAGAATGGGCTTCCTCCAGTGCAGGGGTTTATTGTGTTAGGTCATTTACACGCCTGACCTGCCTGAGGCTTCCATTCAGATATGGATCAGTTCAGATCAGGGATATGGGACACATTATATGCATGCAGGAGATGAAACACCCAGGCGTTCCTTGTACCTACTGTAGGTGGATCTTGCTAACAATTGTATGTCAATCTATGCCAGATTTTAACACTGGAGTGGTTTTAATTTAAAAAAAAAAAAAAAAGTCTTCACTTTCTGCCTCTTCCCTTATTATATGGGGTTGGCCCTTACTAGCTCACAGCTAAGCCCGCGTTTTTTAAACGTGGCCTGGATAGTCCACAAGGGGATCTGGAGCAAACTGGAAAACCATTTTAAATGCAATATTTTTCAAAGTTTCCACCCGGCTGCAGATACTAGGTTCAGCCAGTCCTGGCTTTGGAATTAGGTTGCAATCAACTTGTTGGATCTCAGTTTCCAATGTTGAAGATCAAATAGCAATTCAGGTGATGGGAGAAAAATGGAAGCGATCTCTTGCTCTACAATTACCTGATTAAATCACTCCCACCTGTATTGTAAATCATGGCTCAGTCTTTTTTGATGAGCTGAAGCAACCCCCACAATTCAACACGCCAAATTGATCTAGTGACTTCCTGTGGATGCCTTTACATGTGATACTAATGGCAACAAAGTGATTGTGCCTGTGTCACTTCGGTTGTGAGTGGGAGCAGAGTGGTGGAGACGGTGGGTAGGTGATGTTACCTGTGAGGTTGCTGTTACCTGTGAGGTTACCTGTGAGGTGGCTGTTACCTGTGAGGTGGTTGTTACCTGTGAGGTGGCTGTTACCTGTGAGGAGGCTGTTACCTGTGAGGAGGCTGTTACCTGTGAGGTTGCTGTTACCTGTGAGGTTACCTGTGAGGTTACCTGTGAGGTTGCTGTTACCTGTGAGGTTACCTGTGAGGTGGCTGTTACCTGTGAGGTGGCTGTTACCTGTGAGGAGGCTGTTACCTGTGAGGAGGCTGTTACCTGTGAGGAGGCTGTTACCTGTGAGGTCACTTGTGAGGTTGCTGTTACCTGTGAGGTTACCTGTGAGGTTGCTGTTACCTGTGAGGTTACCTGTGAGGTTGCTGTTACCCGTGAGGTTACCTGTGAGGAGGCTGTTACCTGTGAGGAGGCTGTTACCTGTGAGGAGGCTGTTACCTGTGAGGTTGCTGTTACCTGTGAGGTTACCTGTGAGGTTGCTGTTACCTGTGAGGTTACCTGTGAGGTGGCTGTTACCTGTGAGGAGGCTGTTACCTGTGAGGAGGCTGTTACCTGTGAGGAGGCTGTTACCTGTGAGGAGGCTGTTACCTGTGAGGAGGCTGTTACCTGTGAGGTCACTTGTGAGGTTGCTGTTACCTGTGAGGTTACCTGTGAGGTTGCTGTTACCTGTGAGGTTACCTGTGAGGTTGCTGTTACCCGTGAGGTTACCTGTGAGGAGGCTGTTACCTGTGAGGAGGCTGTTACCTGTGAGGAGGCTGTTACCTGTGAGGAGGCTGTTACCTGTGAGGTCACTTGTGAGGTTGCTGTTACCTGTGAGGTGGCTGTTACCTGTGAGGTGGCTGTGCTTTATTTTGTTAGTGTCTCTCTACTTGGAAAATGCTTGATAACTGGTTAATCGTTTTGATTCTCCTATTCCATCTTTTTTTAAATGCAGCAATGACCCTTAAAATGTGTTTAAAGCCAAGTTTGTATTGTGATACTCTTGTATCCTATGGATAGGGTTGTAGTTTTTTTATTTTATTATTTGTTGTATATGCCTGTATGCATTGTACAGAGATACTGTTTAAAAAAAAAAAAGTTGGGGAACCCTCATGATTACTTACCTGCTGAACAAATATCTTGGATCTGAAGTGCTTTGTAGAATAAAAAGTACATTTTTTGTTTTCCCACCTGGATTACTCTATTTACAATTTTCTTGTGAAATTATTTTATGGGGGTGGGGGGGGGGAGGAGGAATTTAGATAAAATATTATATGGAGGCTTTTATAATGGCTGCTATAATGCATTTCCCCTCATTTGCTTTATAATTCAGCCTTAATAACCACTTTGAAAAATGTTTTCATGTGTAACCCCTGATCCTTTTTGGAATTATAGGATAGATACAGTAGATATCTTATTGTAAAACCAATGACTGTATAGCACAACTCCAGCTGAAGGTAAATAGTCACTTCTCCTCCAGTAACACTTGCACATGTAACTGCTTCCAGCTGCAGTCCTATATTGGACCTCAGCAACCTAGTGTTGGATTTGTATGTTAGATCTGTAACTGTCTATAACATACTGTGCTGTTGACCAACACATCTGACCTTTTTTTAAACTGTAACCTACTATGTGTGGCAAATGCCTCTGGCAGTGAAAGGGTTAAACCAATATCTGCCATTTTAACTTTCCTTGTAAATGGACTTCATGTTTTCTAAGGTGTTAATATCCCTCCTGGGGACAAATTTCTGGCTTGTGATCCTTCTGGAGATGGGGGAGTGTACCTGAGACAGGTACAAAAGGTCCCTTATATTGGCGCACAGCAGACCCTTATAATATACTATGGTCAGGGGTGAATGAAATGTACAAAGCACAAGATAAAATAAAAAAAATTTATTAAATATTTTACAATGTTGTGTGGTGTAATTCACTTAGATAAAAATAGACTGGATAAGTCTATACTACTACTGGGTATCCCTAGTCGGTGCCAGTGTGGGATAGTGATCTCATGCCAAATGGCTCAAAATAGGAGGTGTTTGAGACAGAGTGTGAGAGATCACTGCATGCAAATGTTTACTGATACTCAGCCAAATCTTAATAGTGTGTGTAGCAAGTCTAGGTTGTATGGTAGCTGCCTGCACTGATGTAATGTGCTGATATGAAAAGGCTAAAATTCAAAACTAAACAGAAGAATTGGCATTGAAAAACGGGACAGGTTTTTTCCTATTGATTTGGCATTGAAAAACGGGACAGGTTTTTTCCTATTGTAATTGTAGAGTCACCCTGTATATCAGATGGAAGATCCAGCTGGTGTATGTATCATGATTCTATTAGGTCAAATCACCATATAGAGATGTGGTCTTATACAGGTATACGTGCACCCTGTCTCAGCTACAGTTCTAACCCTTTGTAACTGAGGGAATCATTGCCAGTGCATTGGGGTGCACCCCGGAAGAAGTCGCAAGCAGCGACGAAACATGCTGCATGTCGGGTCTTTGCCGACACACCACTACTTTTGTATTACCTAACAGTACTGCTGAAATGTTTAGTGCTTCTCATGGCATCTTTACTTGATATCTAGATCGTGCACTCCTTGATACACCCACTTAAAGAGGTGTCCAGCACTGCTACAACTTTGACAGTGCTCCCTGTGCTCACCCACAAACTATATTTAACATATGCGAGCTGGCAATGATTCCCTCAGTTACAAAGGGTTAGAACTGTAGCTGAGACAGGGTGCACGTATACCTGTATAAGACCACATCTCTATATGGTGATTTGACCTAATAGAATCATGATACATACACCAGCTGGATCTTCCATCTGATATACAGGGTGATTCTACAATTACAATAGGAAAAAACCTGTCCCGTTTTTCAATGCCAAATCAATAGGAAAAAACCTGTCCCGTTTTTCAATGCCAATTCTTCTGTTTAGTTTTGGATTTTAGCCTTTTCATATCAGCACATTACATCAGTGCAGGCAGCTACCATACAACCTAGACTTGCTACACACACTATTAAGATTTGGCTGAGTATCAGTAAACATTTGTATGCATTGATCTTTCACACACTGCCTCAAACACTTCCTATTTTGAGCCATTTGGCATGAGATCACTATCCCACACTGGCACCGACTAGGGATACCCAGTAGTAGTATAGACTTATCCAGTCTATTTTTATCTAAGTGAATTACACCACACAACATTGTAAAATATTTAATAAACTTTTTTTATTTTATCTTGTGCTTTGTACATTTCATTCACCCCTGACCATAGTATATTATAAGGGTCTGCTGTGCGCCAATATAAGGGACCTTTTGTACCTGTCTCAGGTACACTCCCCCATCTCCATCACAACACTCCCTTGGCAGCACGCTACTCCATCTAGGGGTTTGAGCGAGGTCTCTTTCCATAGTATTGTGATCCTTCTGGCAAGAGGATTCTTGTTGAATAACTAGCAGCTGTATCTCCTAAACATTCACGCCTGATCTGTTTACTAGCGACCATTTGTTTTCTTGCCTTTGCTGCGAGAAAGCTGGAGTGTCCTTGTCCTGAATGCACTGGCCGCCTGAATTGGGACGCCATGCCTCATCCTATCGCTATCTAAAAAAACCTATATTGTAATCTCGTGGGTCAGGAGTCAGCTGTGTTCTGCTAAGCAAACGCTTCAATGCCTAGTGCTAAAACTGGGTGTTAATATCTTTATTTTAATGCATAGGCCTAGTCCCTAAACGCTGATTTAACTTCAGTTAATATTACTTATTTTTAGAGTGCATTTTTAACTCAAACGTCGCTTAATTTGGTAACTTTCATCTTTAAAAATCTTGTTTATTTTTAATAAACTGTTTGCCACTGTTATATTGAACACTCACTTAAGTATATGTATTCTGTAATAGGATGTAAAATGTTCTGCCAAAGGGTTAACCGCACAAAACAGCAATGCCCATTCAAACTTACTAGATCCCAGCATTGCATCAGAAACTCCTTGTTACTACAGCAATATTGTTTGGCTGCAGAAAAGCCACTTTAACCATTTCTAATCATTTTTAGTGGCATCTTGTGGCCTGCCTGAGCCTGCCCTGTATGCCAATGTAATCTATATCTGCCCAGCGGGAATGTTATTATTCTCTTATGTAATGGAAGTTAGGACTGGTCTGGGGTTACGTGTGGCGGGAGGGGAGAAGCTTATCGCACTCTGTTACTAAAACCCAAATTTAAATAAAACATTGGAAATGGTTAAATATGTGCAGGACTTTATGCCACATTCATAACAAAGGGTTAATAATGAAATGTTGGTATCTAGATATGCCAGATATTTATATGTAAAAAAAAATGTGGGGGGATGAGTTGCCTTTTAATACACATCCAAAAGCTTTCCCGTGCTGGGTTATTTAAAATAAAAAATAAATAAGTCCCTGTTTTGTACAGGGTGAGCTGCACCTTCTATGGAACAAGATAATAGATACCCCTTTGCCTGAAGTTTGTTTATTTATAAAATATTTTACCAGGAACTAATACAGTGAGAGTTACCTCTCGTTTTCAAGTATGTCCTGGGCACAGAGTTAAGACAAATAATACATGTTTACAAATAGTTACATAAAGGAGCAGGGTACAGTATACATTATATACAAGACATTGCATGCACAGTTAAAGAAAATATATATATTATGGGCGTATGAAACAGTTACAGACCAGATTAAAATGTGAGACAGCCTTAGATTTGAAAGAACTTGGACTGGTGGTGGATGTGAGAGTCTCTGGTAGGTTGTTCCAGTTTTGGGGTGCACGGTAAGAGGAGGAACGGCCGGATACTTTGTTGAGCCTTGGGACCATGAACAGTCTTTTGGAGTCTGATCTCAGATGATAGGTGCTGCATGTGGTAGGGGTGAGGAGCTTGTTCAGGTAGCTGGGTAGCTTGCCCATAAAGAATTTGAAGGCAAGACAGGAAAGGTGAACTTTGCGCCTAGACTCGAGTGATGACCAATCTAGTTCTTTGAGCATTTCACAGTGATGTGATATAGTTGCATTGGAGAACAAAACGACAAATTGAATTGTAGAGGGTGTCAAGTTTGCTAAGTTGGGTTTGAGGTGCTGAGCCGTATACTACGTCTCCATAGTCAATAATTGGCATTAGCATCTGCTGTGCGATACGTTTTCTGACCAGGAGACTTAGGGAGGATTTGTTCCTCTAAAGTACCCCTAGTTTGGCATAGGTCTTGGTTGTCAGGGTATCAATGTGCATTCCGAATGTTAAGTGGGAGTCAAACCATATGCCTAGGTATTTAAAACTAGTGACAGGGGTTAGGGTGGTGTTAGTGTTGGTTCTGATCTGGAGCTTAGTCGCTGGAAGCTTTAAAAGTTTAGTCTTGGTCCCAAATACCATTGTTACAGTCTTGTCAGTGTTTAAAAACAGTTTGTTTTGAGAAATCCAGTTTTCGAGTCTGAAAAAGTCAGACTGAAGTATGTGTTGAAGGTCAGAGAGGCTATGGCTGTGTGCATATAGGAGGATTGTGTCGTCTGCATACATGTGTATTGAAGTTACCAATGGATTGCAAAGTAATTCCTTTAAACCAAGTGGCTAACGCACGACATATGCAAATATTAAGCCTTTAGTAGACCAAGTGTCTCCCTAAGCCTGGGATAAGCATGATTAGTTGGCTACTTGTGCTACTAAGGGTTTAAGTTCTACATTAATCTAATTGTGTATTATCCCCTATTTTCGGCTATCTTCTCTTGCCAATGTACACAGTGGCCATTCTGTTAATGTGGTATGGGCCAAACGGCAGCCTAGGGTAGGGCATCAACATGTGCTTTTATTTATTAAGGTTTTGTGGGGACCTTCTAAATAGACTGTTTTTCTGTCATACTTTACAACAGGCCTGCACAACTCCAGTCCGAGGGCCGCAAACAGGCCAGGTTTTCAGAATAGCCCCACTTCAGCGCAGCTGGCTCAGTATGATTGAGCCAGCTGTGCTGACATAGGGATATCCTGAAAACCTGGCCTGTTTGCGGCCCTCAGACTGGAGTTGTGCAGGCCTGCTTTACAACATGGTTTACCAATTAGGTGCTAATTGCTGAAGAATTCACCTTGTAAAACAGAGCCGTGGTGTCTTGGTTACGGATCTGACCTTTATTTACGTTCTACATATCCACTTTCATTTGTATAGATTTTATTCTTTTAAACAAAGATTTATACTAGTTCATGTTGCTTATGATTGTTTTTGAACTCTCTTGAATTCCCCTTATTTTTTAGATTGGATACTTGCAGTTATGTTTGACTCTAACATTCCCAGCACATCTTACATGCCACCGACCTGTTCGAGTCCTCCGCCCTACCAGTCTAAAGGTATCTTCCATTCGCTGATGACATTATTGCAGTGGGCATAGCCGATATGCAGGCGTTTCTTGGCTACGAGGAAAGGAAGTGGCCTGTCCCGATTTTAAAGAAGTTGCAGCATGCTAAATGCCAGTGTACTACAGTAGCTCCATGTCCTCCGCTTCCGTTCAAGTCAGGTGCTGGGGAAATCATGGGCCACCCGTGTCACCAGTTCCTGAAGAAGAAGGCACAATGTTTATAAGCACAGCTTGCATTAAATGTGCTGCTGCTGCTGCTTCCGATGTTAATTGTTCATCCATCAAGCACCACTCAGAAGAAAGGAGCCCTCCTACAGCAACCTCATTTTTTCAATGTAGCCACATGGGTGGTGAATATTGCCACCCCATGTAAAAACTGACGTTTGCACCATTTCATATTCTATTTCGTAAAACATTCTGGGAGAGGTTTGGGGATTGAGCGCCTCCCAGCATTTTTACGAAATAGAATATGACACGGTGCAAATTGGTGCATGCGTGGAGTGACGTGTAGAAACAAATGTCATAACGGTCAGATCATTTCTAAATAACATGCCAGCAGTTGCTGTACCAACTTTACAATTCCTAACTTACACCTCCATCTTTTCTCAAATTGTAGAATTATTTTTAAACGGAAAAATACTCTAATCAGAATCTCCCTCCCCTTTTGTCCTGCCTCTGCTGCTTTGAAACCTAATAATTTGGCCAACATCCTGTTCCCATAAGCGTGACTATTTAATAGACCTTGCGTTACTGTAGGGTTAATTCTTAGCACTGTTTTAAAGATATGCTGTATTTTTTTGGTATTGCTATACCTGCCCAGTCATATTCTCACTGCCTTAAAAGCTTTTCTTGGTAAGCCCAAAATATTGTACCCTCTACACATCACTTAGACTTTGCTGCCAGAGTCCCTGCAAGTATTACTAACGCTAAGAGTGCAGTACCTGCAAGTATTACCAACGCTAAGAGTGCAGTACCTGCAAGTATTACTAACGCTAAGAGTGCAGTACCTGCAAGTATTACTAACGCTAAGAGTGCAGTACCTGCAAGTATTACTAACGCTAAGAGTGCAGTACCTGCAAGTATTACCAACGCTAAGAGTGCAGTACCTGCAAGTATTACCAACGCTAAGAGTGCAGTACCTGCAAGTATTACTAACGCTAAGAGTGCAGTACCTGCAAGTATTACCAACGCTAAGAGTGCAGTACCTGCAAGTATTACCAACGCTAAGAGTGCAGTACCTGCAAGTATTACCAACGCTAAGAGTGCAGTACCTGCAAGTATTACCAACGCTAAGAGTGCAGTACCTGCAAGTATTACCAACGCTAAGAGTGCAGTACCTGCAAGTATTACCAACGCTAAGAGTGCAGTACCTGCAAGTATTACCAACGCTAAGAGTGCAGTACCTGCAAGTATTACCAACGCTAAGAGTGCAGTCCCTGCAAGTATTACTAACGCTAAGAGTGCAGATCTTTATCTGACTTTCTGCTTCCACATCAGGCGACATTCTCCCAGAATAGAATGCTGAAGACCAGCGCAATCCTTTTATTTAAATGTAGGCTTAAAATATTTTTCAAAAAAAATAACTTTCCATTTGAAGGTGCATTAAACATTGCATGAAACCAAAAAAAGTCATTAATAAAGTTGCTTTAAATGTTCACCTAATTTATTAAACATTGGTGTAGGACTGAAGGAGTTGGGTGAAATGTCGAATCGATTTTGATGCTTTGATTTTATAGTAGAATACACGCTTGTTTCAATTGCTTTTAGTACAATTTTTCTGACTCTGCAGCTCCTGAGAATCTGTCCGCACCACAGTTCTGCATGCAGCCAGTGCCCATTATATCTCAGCCACTAGGTGAGTACCACGGTATGCACTTTGTGCACAAGCTCTGCCATATTGTAGTGTATAGCAGACATTGCCTTGTCCATTGGAAGACCTGGAGATGTACAGATTTACTGTTTGTTGTATTTATTGAAGTGAAACTTCTTTAGTGGCACCTAGTCAATTTTGATGGAACAAATCTCCTTCATGGAGATGAAAATGTGATACGGAAATGACGTCACGTAATGGCCGCAGCTCCTAACGGCTGCCGCTCTCCCCACACGCCCGCTGACATATGCCACGCATGCACAGTAGTGATGATGCCACGCATGCACAGAAGCGGCTGGCAGCGGCACCGTTCTCCCCCTCCCCCCCCACACGTGCCGCACAGCCGTGTCCGCAGCTCTGCCGGGGGGAAAGTGGGGGCTGCTCCAGCCATGTACCTTCACGGGGGGCTGCTCAGGAGACTCAGACAGAGACCCCAGTGTCTGCAGCTCCACCAGGGGAAGTCAGGAGGTGGGGGAGGGGGAGGTATAGGGGGGGGGCAGGACACAGAGACACACAACACACAGAGAAACACACACGGACACAAGGAATTCAGTGACTATAAATAAAGATGTGCAAATAGCAAAAGCACGCGGTCAAACTTCTTTGTGTTTTGGAACTGAGATTGTGTTTTGATTATTAAAAACATCACCATCACAAATACAATTTCTGTGACAAAAGACAAGTTTCACTTAAAATGCGCGTGCTCGGCACACTTTATTTATTTATTTTTTGTTACGAGTCTCCTCCTTTTATGTACTGTACAGGCATACCCCAGTTTAAGGACACTCACTTTAAGTACACTCGCGAGTAAGTACATATCGCTCAATAGGAAAACGGCAGCTCGCGCATGCGCCTGTCAGCACGTCCTGAACAGCAATACCGGCTCCCTACCTGCACCAAAGCTGTGCGCAAGCGGGGAGACTATAGAGACTGTTACAAATGCGTTATTTACATCAGTTATGCGCGTATATGATGATTGCAGTACAGTACATGCATCGATAAGTGGAGAAAGGCAGTGCTTCACTTTAAGTACATTTTCACTTTACATACATGCTCCGGTCCCATTGCGTACGTTAATGCGGGGTATGCCTGTATACTGCTCTTGATGCAGGCAAATTGTCCTTGACTTCAGTCATCATAGGATCCACATAGCAACATCAACACTGAGTAAATGCAGCACTTCCGGTGTCAGACATTATTCGTAATTGAGTCTCACATCTTCTAGGAGGGAGGGCAAGCACAAATGATGCCAAGTATACTTTAGAAACTTCTTGTAAGCAATTCCTATAGTAGGACTATATCAGCAGTAATACAATACACAAGTTGTCACATGTCTTACATATTTTGGATCCGAAGAGGTCCAATGCCCCTGAATTATTGTATGAATTAAACATATCTTCCAGCCCCCTCCCTTTGTTATTGCATAGTTATATCAGAGATACCAGACTCCACTCAGCCCAGAGTACTCTACCAGCAGCAAGCGCCAGTCTGTACGGTGGAAATTGCGGCACAACCAGCTGGTAAGTGTTTGTACGGTACATGGTGATTTCTTACTAAACTATGCCTCTCATGACCTACAGCTATTCTCTTGCCCACCCCCCCCCATATTTGCCTAACCCATTATTAACTTTATCCCTCTTTTTTTAGTTTAAGATCCTCCTCCTCCACACTGAATATTAACCTTCAGTGAGGTGCAATCCATCCCTACTACCCAGATGGCCACTCTGCTCTAAAAACCCAAACCCCTCATTCCTACACCATGTTTGAATGATGAACCTTGCTGTCCTTTTCTGTGATTTCTCCCAAAACGCTCTACAAACACACATCAATATAATTTTGTTATGGGCTATGACACATGCAGTATGGGTAGCAGTTTTGCAGCAATGAAAATAAAATTACAAATGGTGTTTTTTAGACTATTTGCCTTTGGGTGGTATTGCCAGTTCCCTACAAGCACAAATTCAATTAAACGAAAGATTAGAGATGAGTAGTTTTTACATTTATCAATATACACTAGTTTATTGCACAAAGTAAACATTTAATATTTTTGCTATAGCCAATGTGTTGTCCCTCAACTCTGTTTTTTTGTCTTGCAGCAAGTTCTGCTCCCACTGGCGTAGCAATGCAGCTGGGTGATCAAGCTGGAGTCACGAAATGTCCTTTTTGTCATGAGAATATAGTAACCAGGGTTACCTACCATTGTGGACTTCTGACCTGGCTTTTGTGTATTGGCTTGATGTGGTTTGGGTGGGTACTTATTTAGTCTTGCGGTATGGAAAGACGGACCTGATGAAGTCACAAACCATTCTAACTGTATGTTCTGTTCATGGTGGTGATACTAGTGGGTACTGTAGCTCTGCCCCTTTTTAGCCCGAGTTGGATGTCTGCAGAGCCATATGAGGCCATGATTTATAGTGGCAGCGACAGCATACAGACAACAGACTTCTTCTCTGAGACCATCCACAGTGCACTTTTTTTCTCAAGGACAAACTCATTATTATTATATATTTTTTTTTTTTTGTCGCTTCGGGGGTCACACGTGCAGTTCCGCCAATGAGGGCAAATTGCTCACGTGATATAATGGCCATGCCTCCCCATCACCTCGGACCTCAGTGCAGGTTTCGTGCACGGCCTACAGTTTCTCTCACCTGCAGTCCTTTTTTCTGTCCTTCAGCAGAGTAAGTTTGTTTTTGGTGTACTCGCCAGGACTGCCTTCTGGCAGATCCCTCCGGGGGGAGGGAGTACTTGGCCTCTCTCCCCCTGATGCTCCCATATCTCATTTTTTCGGGTGCCCGTGCAAACCGGTGAACCGGCAGAAGCTTCATATGGACATGTGCTTGAGACTGTCCAGATTGTAGATGCATTAAACTGGCAAAGACCTCCATGGGGTGTGTAAATGGGCATACCCAGTGTTTAAAGCTAATTGGGCATGGCTATTATTTCCCCTGGCAGGCTCAGGGGTTGCTGCAAAGCTTCTGGGTGAGTAGGTATGATTCATAGAGAATTATTTGAGGCCTCTCTATTTGACATATTTATATATAGTAACCCCTGGAGAACAGCTTGAGGAGGTAACTTTTCACCAGAAGAGAAAATGCTAGAAAACAAACTGTGACAATCGCATTGGAATTAAAAATATGTTAAGGGGTTAACGGCATAAGGACAAGATCACCTTGAGTCAATCAGCCCTTGCCGCATGTCTGACCTGAAGTTGTGTGCTGCTAGGCTGCTTTTTTCACTTGTACACGAATCTCTGGGACAGAACACCAGAGCTGCCCCAAAGGCGTCAGTCTTTTGCGGCTGCCAAAGGGTGTCGCCGGTTTCTGCTGATTAGTAATGTAAGAGCTTCTCTCTTTGTGAACCTCACCAGCCTTTATCCCCCTGTACTCAAAGGTTTCCATTTACCTGGCCTGTAGATTGTACAATCATTGAGGGCCTATTCTAACACACTGCTGGCCTATATTTCCTCTTCAAACACCATTTTGATCCTGTCTGTAAATGTTGCATATAATCGCACGTTCTTGTATAGTGCTGCTAGCTTTACAGAGACCTTTTTGCAGACAGTCCCTGCCCCGTGGAGCTTACAATTTGTTTTTCGTGCCTGAGGCACAGGGAGATAATGACTTGTGCAATTTCACAAGGAGCTGACACCGGGATTTGAACCACTCCTTCAGCCAGATAATATGCCCATAATTATATCCGACTGTCTATGAAATATCTGTAAATTGAAAGTATAACTCTGGGTTTTCCCATCTCTTGTAACTAAATAATTGCAGTTCTCAAATTAACTAAAATATTGCAATGCCCCCTTAAGGGAAGCCCTGTAATTAATTTAAAAATAGATTTCGTAATCTGTGGCCCGTCCTATCCAGATGGTGGTACTGCTTTCCTGGATGAAGGATACTGCTGCAAAGCTCGCAAGAAGCCTAGGTCACTAGCTAGCCAGATAAGAGCTTTGTCTGGTTCAAGGCAAAAGTTGGGACGCATGGATCAAGATCATTTTGCAAGAATTGGTATTCAACGTAAAATTATTGGAGCCTTTGATTAAAGCCATCCAAAATGCTTTGGCCTTGCCAAAGAACCAGTGTTGACATTAGATAAAGAATTAAAGGACGTGATTTGAATCAGTGGGTCCAGACAGGAAGAAGCAATTTTATGAGAATTTCACAAGATTTATTCATTTTTTTGAGACCTGATGTGGGAGATGGCAAATATAGTTGACTCGGTAATTTTCAGGGTAAAATCTCCCAGTTGCTACATCTTTTAAATATGCCATGGAGAGGAGACTAGAGAATGTCCTTGCTGAAAATCCTATATTGCAGCATGCAAACCAGCGGTAGCCGCAGCATCTGTTTCTAGGGCAATGAATATTTTGGTGTCAAACATTGAAAATGCATTGGATATTGACAGAAATATAATCCATGACCAATTATATTGGAAAGGCACTTGATGCAGTGCACCAAGCATCCAGATCAATTGCCATGTTGGTAGCTGCAAGAAGGATGTTGTGGCTTAGACCATTGCGTGATTGGCCAGGAAATGATCCACCCTCATCAGACTTGTTTGCTGCTTAGGAGCAGCAAAGAACTAGTACAGATTTCTGTAATCAAATCCTGACCAACTCCTGACCTGCACTTGTACTCCTACTGAGTAGAGAGGCTCAGAGGTGGACAAGTCTGACGAGGGCAGATAATTTCCTGGCCAATCACGTGATACCAGGAAGTAACCCCGAGGCAAGCAGCTCACCCAGATACTGAAGGGAAAAGGCACCGACAGAAACAGCATCCCGCAACTGCCTAGCAGCAGAGGCTTCGCAGAACTCAAACGGACACGTGCCCAGCATTGTTGGAGCCATTCAGCTGCCCGTTTGACTCCCTTGGGAAAACTACTGCCCTCATCTGTTCCTGCCACCAGCGGTCACAGAAGGAGAGTCTCTCAGACTCTACGGTCAGGCAATTATAGTTTTCATTTTCTTACACCCATTAGACAGTCCATTTTATTTGCTCTCATTCTTTGTCTACCTTCTATCCCACCATTGCCATATATATATTTTTTTGACTCTACTGGGAGGTGTTAATATCCATCATTGTATTGTGTGTATTTTAATATTCAAAGCTACTTATAAAGTGTTTAATCTATTTCTCTCGCCCTTCACTTTCACCTTCTTTCTTTTGAGGTTTTCTCTACCCTGAGAGGAGTGATATTCTCTCCTGTGGGGCATCATCATCTACTTGTTGAACAGCATAACCACTTAATATTCCTACACACGATGATAATCTACCTTTAGGAATATTGGGACTATATCTGTAGTGGCTTATGGTCTGCATTCCAAAGGGTTATAGCTATCAGTGGTTTTATATCTATTTATTGGTCTTTTATGCAACATTGATTATATTTATCAGTTTTATTTTCATTCTTGCACTTCTATTTTTTTTTTTTTTAATTGTTTTTTAAAATTGATTTTATTACTTATATTTTCCAAGGCTCATCCGCCCGGTCAGATTAGGGCCATATCCTGTACCCCTAGAGGTTTACCTAGTGTTCAGGGGGATAAGGTGTATTGAGCCAAGCGTCCCCCGGCAGCGCCTCGGTACATATTTTTCCCTTGGCTCAATAGCTACTTCAATTAAAAATATGTATCCTTCATGTCAGAATGCAGTGTCACATGTTAAAACCTTACAAAATATACACTGCTGCCTTAAATACTCTTATTTTTACTGTTCTTGTGATGCCCATCTTATGATTGACTCCTACATTGCAATTCATGATTAATTCACTTCTGTCAATCTTTACGTTTTTTTTTTGTTTTTTTTAACCTACGGTGAACAGCTGGTATAGATGGTCTGTTTCAGAGAATACAAACCCCAGTGGGATTGCTGGTGAATCTGAATGCACTTCAGCTGTCCTGGATCATAAATGGCATGATATATCAGATTGGTGGCTATTGCGGCAAAAATTGCTTTTATTGTGAATATTACTTTGGGTAGTGCCTACAGCACACAAATGCACACTGCAACTTTTTTTGTCAGACTAAAGGTGAACTTGTAACACAGACTCTGAAAACAACAATGACCCCGAGTGTGAATCAGGGGAACTTGGTTCAAATCTGTGTTGGCTCCTTGTGACCTTGGGCAAGTCACTTTATCTCTCTCGGGCAACAACAAAAAATTGTAAGCTCATCTGAGCAGGGTCTGTCTGCAAAGATCCCATGTGCTGCTTGCAGTGCACTATATTGTCCCATGTGCTGCTTGCAGTGCACTATATTGTCCCATGTGCTGCTTGCAGTGCACTATATTGTCATTGCGATGTGCTTTGCAATACAGGTGGTTAATGTCAAACACAGGCAGCCTTTTCAGTGGAGATTAAGGGGTATGGACCAGGCTTCTGGCCATACATTCTTGCAGCAAATTTACCAAGTAAAGTGAACCACATCTTCCATGAGAAATTATTTAATTGTGCCATAAAGGTACTGGTCCTTACAAAAAAAAAAAGCCATGGTGAAGTTGCATGAGGGCAGCGTGCATTGCAGATTAAATAAAACTGACGCACTAGTGGCTAATTCAACATAAAATCCCCATTGACTTGGATGAGGGGTCTTCAGTGTGTATTTAAATTCCCCCTTTAGCAGAGTAAATGGTGGCATAGACAACGGGTGCCCAACTCCTGTCCTCTAGCGTGCCCTGCCCGATCAGGATATCCCAGCTTCAGCACAGGTGGCTCAGTCTTCAACTGTGCCTCTGCTTGAGCCACCTGTGCTGAGGCAGAGCTACCCTGACAACCTGACCTGTTGGAGGGACTTGAGGACCTGTTGAGCCCCCCTGGCATAGATCACTGCTATTCTTCATGCTAACGGCCTAACTGTTCCTTTCTCTTTCAGATGTGTGCTTGGCTGCTGCTTCATTCCGTTCTGCGTCCGCAGAACCAAGAATGTGAATCACTTCTGTCCGCGTTGTAATTGTCATATCTTTAGGCATGATCGACTCTAGCTTAAATGTAATGGGCATATGTACGACTTGTGCTTTGCGGGTGCTTTAGTTTGTTAATAGTACACATGAGCAACCAAATGATTGGCGCTGGTTCCCAGAATGCATAGGTTATGTTTTATTATATAAAGCGTGGGCACATTTCAGATTTGGTGGTCAAGAGCTGTTAAGGTTGTGAATGCAACGCGAGCAACAAAGCCACCTCCTTCTTAAAATCACCATCTGGAATTGTACAAGGTGTTTTTTAAATCGGTGTATTGTCCATAACCTACACATGTTTTTTATGTAATTTTTCCAGTAGATTTTCTTGCCAGTGTTTGGTAATGTGTAGTACTTCTCACTGGACCTTTGCCTATATATGGGACTGACCATGTACTTGTCCATCCAATCTATTTGCCTGTGATAAGATTTTTATGTTGACACTTATGTAATGGGACCGTTTGGAAAATGCACTTTAATGTTTTTAGGGACTCTGTTAAATCCCACAGGGGGGAACTGGATCCATGACCTGTTGTTCTATGTTCTGCACTTTGACCTTTTTGCTGGTCACATTAATAAAGAGGAACAGCAAGGAGACTTTGTATTCTATTTGCATTTAGTTGGATTTTCTTTTTCCAGGATGGTCAATCGTGCAAACAAATACAACTATTGCATTCTCTGACTAGGAGGTATTTTGCTAATTCGTTCATGAGAACAAACTTCTAATTTTTATTGTCTATCACATTGCCTGGCTTTATTGATTGAGGATAATGAGGTGTTGTACTGACAATTAGAATGACTTAAGAATGCAAAATACATTCTGCATTAGTTTCCTTGTATAAGAAACCAATTGTTGGCAGATGAGCAGCACTTGGGTCCATATCTGAAGGGCAATAAGCTTAGTGTGCGACGTGCGCACATCCTTACAGCTTATCTCCTTTCAGGGAATCTGGAATTTTATTCTGAGCATTTACCTAGCTTTTTTGCGAATTCTGGTTCTCCCAACCAGTTCTTATCCTTTACTATACCAGGGTGTAATATGGAGAGGAAACTGACATTTTTGCCTCTGTTTAAAAAAAAAATATATATATATATTTGTGTAGAGCACTGTTTATACTGTGGGCTCTCCATTCATTTTTATTCACACTGATACACATACACACTCTTTCTTCACTTGCTTTCAGTTACCCTTTGACACCTCTAGCCATAAAACACATCCACACCGGGGGAAGGACAAGCACAGATAACATTCCAAGAGACACTGTTTTCAAGTTATCCTTGCTTCATTCATTGTAACATCGCCGGAAGAAGAGATCAGTGTATCTCGAAAGCTCGCACAAATAAAAGCATTTCGTTAGCCACAGAACGGTATCATCTATTTATTTTTTGATATATATATATATATATATATATATATATATATATATATATATATATATATATATATTCCTAGTTCACTTTTTTTCCCCCCAATTTAAAAAAACTACATTTGATAAATCAAGTGAGGTATCGCAACATGACACTGCATCATTCTTGGATCCATTGCTTTCCCTTATGTCCTGCATTCTCATTCTCATCTCCTCCCCCCCCACCCCCCTTTCCTGATGGGTTGTAATTTATCCATATGCATTACCTAATACTTGGACAGAGACACTGGTCTTGTTGGGACATAAAACTACATGTATGGATTGGATTTTGTACATATAACATACTTTCCTAATCAGCGTGGTCTGAGTCCTCTGTACCGCTAACAGCGCTCATGCTTGGAGAGCATTGATGTCACTATCTCTCCAAGCATGAGCGACTGGTGTCCTTGCTATTTCGCACGGGCGTTGCAGGCAAGCTGAGCGCGGTTCAAAGGTTTTTTTTTTTTTTTCGCACGTCTTCACCTCCCATCTACCCTGTGTTTCTGCAGAAATTGCATCCATTAACCTCCCAGCTCTTGACCACTTTTTGCTCCTCAGCCCCACTGCAGACTCCTGACAACCTGGTAGGAGAGAAAAAGGTAGAGTTGTAGTTCCCTATCTACATGCACCACTCCTTTTCCCCTCTCTTCCCCTGGCTCCTCTCGTCCTTCTAACCCCAGACCCTGGTTAAACAGCCACATGCTCTGTTCCTGCACTCTCAGACTTCAGTGACAATAAATTTGGCCTATTCCATTTCAATTCTCTCTCAGGTGAAACAAAACTACTTTTTCCTGTTCCCCCATGGCAGTGGACACTGTAGGGTTAAGCCTATCCTTGGCTCGAGTAGAACATGAAATTGAATTCTGCGGGCAGTACGCTAAAAGGCCTCTCCTAACTGCAGATAGTGTCTTCCCTGTCCTACCGCTAGGAGTCTCTTAATTTTTGTTTTAAGGACTCGCCAGACTGCAGCTAGTGCAGTTAATCCAGGGTGTTGTCAGCCCCTCTCCTCCTGCAGCTCCTACATATAAACACAATGGGGGGTTGCTGTTCAGAGTACCAGGCAGACTGGTAACTGCTGGTGCGGGGACGCGGCTGTCATGGTGTCTCATTTGGGGGGATAGCACTTGAGCAGAGATGCCTTAAGTGCTCTGATTGGGCTAACTATGACATCAGAGAGGTGAAGGAGCACCAGCCTCAGAAAATGTAAAGCAATCTGCAGCATGGCACGCTGGGCAGAAAGGCAGTCAAATAAGCTGAAAAGATTGGAGAAATCAGCATGGAGGCTGATGCAAGCTAAGGGTTGCTTCCTGAAACATGATGAGTCCCTTGTCTAGAGGAGACAACTAAAGAGCTAATTATCCAGGACTAAATAGATCAGTGATTTTTCAACCGGGGTTCCGTGGTCGCTAGGGGAGGGTGGAACAACTCTCCCAGCGGCACCCCCCCCCCCCCCCATAGCAATGACACAACAGCTGCCCGATCACTGCTCTTTCCTCATCTTCCGGCTGAAAGGAGGGAGGAAACATCACGCAGGCTCATCACCGACTCCCTTAAAGAGACTGTGTATGTGTACATATCAGTGTTCGACAAATCACCAAAAATCTACTAGCCCAACCAAAACATATCTACTCGCCCCTAACCCCACTTTAAAATAAAACACATTTAATAAATTCCTAGTCAGAACAACATTCATTTTTGACATAAATGTATTTATTGTGTTACATTATACTACAATTAGTCGTGTGTGTGTAAATGCCGGATCTTACCTGATCTGCAGTCCCTCAATGTCCAGGTACCCTCATTCCCGCAATGTTATACATTGGAGGGGAGGTGTTCCCTACCTGTGTTCTGGGTTAGGGGGGGTTCCGATGTCTTCCGTGTGAAGCTTGAGTCAGATCTGGAAGAAAGCAGTATAGGTTATTTCGGTGTAGTATAGGGCAGTTAAGATATATAGGGTAAGTAAGATATTCAGTTCCAGAGTGTGAGACAGACACAGAGAGAGGGTGAGAGAGAGAGAGGGGGGGTGAGAGAGGGGGTGAGAGGGAGAGAGGGCTTGATTGGGTCGGGTGACGGGGTGGGTTGTGATGGGGTGGGGATGATGGGGTGGGGGAGTGATGGGGTGGGGGGGGTGATTGGGATGATGGGGGGGGTGATGTGACACTTCTGGTATCCTACATACACACACACACTCTTCCATGCACACACACACACACACTCCCCCCTACGCGCGTGCACACACACACACACACACACACACACACACACACACACACTCCCCCCCCTACACACACACACACACACTCCCCCCCCCCCCCTCTACACATCTTGGGATCGCTGTGGTCTCACCCGGAGAGCGCTATATCCCACGGAAAGAGGGAGAAGAGGCGGGGGGCAGGCTGGGTGTCGCCCTCGGCGGCTGTCGCTGCGGGTCACCGCCGGTGGCGGCGGCAGCAGTCTCAGCTCAGTGGCCGGGAGAGTTTGGGGTGAGGGGGGGGGTCACGGTGGATCGCCTCTGGTCTGAACTGGTCACCATCCGTAGTTCCTATGCCACGTGACCCTACGCGTTTCTTCCGGCTCAGCGGATTTCATCAGGCATCCCCAAACGGAGGACGGCGGTGAAACCTCACGTTCATCTGGTGCATGGGCTGGTCCCATAACATGCCTTTTTTATACTGACAAAGTGTGAGTGTGCATTTGTCTTGTCCATGGATTATTAAACCTTATTATCTGATTTTATACAAGGATCGGGCGCTTTTTTTCTTCTCTTTTCTATAGGTTCGTTGGGAGGTTGGTGATCCCATGAAGAAGCTGCCTGGACCTTTTATTTGTCATTATCAAGGACATATGTGGACTTAAGTATTGTTCAATTCATTTCCATATTTTTATTTTCATTTTTTATTTTTATTATAACACAATATTCTTTCAGCAATTTTTCCATTTTTCCATTTTTTTAATTTTTATGCTTTTTACACAATTTTTTTGGTCCATTTAATTACACTATTTACACATAATATAAGATCATATCATTGATATTCTTTACTATTATACACACACATTTTTTCACACACAATATTTTATATTTTTTATATATTTTTTTTAGTAGCATATTTACGTATTAGTCCCAATCATTAGTTCCTAACCACAAGCATTTTTACATTTTTACTATTTTTATATTTTTTGCTATATTGTATTAGTCATCTGTGCTGGGTTATCACCTTGCTGGATTATATTGGGGCCACAGCGGTTTGTGTGTGGTTGGAGAAGGGCACTGTCTTTTACTTCTTTTCATATATATATATATATAT
Organism: Ascaphus truei; assembly: GCF_040206685.1. Classification (NCBI taxonomy): domain Eukaryota; kingdom Metazoa; phylum Chordata; class Amphibia; order Anura; family Ascaphidae; genus Ascaphus; species Ascaphus truei. Next base: position 19,657,748 of record NC_134493.1, read on the forward strand.
ATATCTCAGAATAAATGAGTTCTTCAGTATTAGGTGATACCTTTATTTTATTGGACTAACAATTTATGTCATAGGACAAGCTTTCGAGAGTTCTCTCTTCCACCAGTCAGCAATAGTGAGGAAGAGAGAACTCTCGCAAGCTTGTCCTATGACATACCTTTATTTTATTGGACTAAATTCATCACCTAATACTGAAGAACTCATTTATTCTGCACTATTGCAACTGGACTAACACAGCTATTTTCTGGTGTGTGTGTGTGGTATAGGAGGGTGAAAGGTTGAAAACCAGTGAAATTGTTTATAACTTAATGATTTGCATGTTGGATCTTGCATAAGGTTTTTTTTTTTGTTGTATACGTTCGGTCACTCCTAATGATGCAAATATATACAGTGTAGTGGGTTTGTGTTTTGAGCTTGCAGGGACTGTGTACTCCGGATTCAGCTGAGCACCTGTGGGAAGCACAAGATATACTTCGGACAATGGCTTTGCATATAGGTACACTTAATGTCGATGACAGTAGGGATGGGTTTTGCAGGTTCCAGATGCTCTCATTTCTTCAGAAGGGATGGTATTCTGTGAGCTTCTGACAAAAAACCCATGACACTCCAGAGGCTGAAGCGAGCTGGCACCTGGAATGGCAAGGCAGAGTTTTCTTTTTTCAATCGCCTCATTTTGTGAGGTGGCAACCCTGTTCTCAGAGTGTTTTCAGCCAGAGCTTCTGCTTGCTAAAGCTATTGTTCCAGGTGCTCTTGCTTACCTGGTACGGCATGAGGACTAGATGTTACATTTCTTGAATGTGTACAGTACGTTCCTGTCAGAGGACCCGTGAGACTGCAGTTCTGCGCCAGCGTGTCGGACTATTTGGAGACTGTTGACATGGAGGGTGTGTGGTACTTGGGAGTGATTTCACCTGCACCCTTGAGGCTCTGGACTGGAATAGTACATAGCTGTACCCCCTTTCTGCGTGGGCCCTGTGGGAGATTATAGTCCGCAACTCCCTGGTCGAAGTTTGGTGAGAACAGCATCCCTGGGCATTTACTGAGTTCACCTACATTAGGGTGTGGGGTTATTGGATGTCCTGGTCCCAAATCGACAGGCTGTATATACTGTAGTCCAGTGCCATTAGACTGGAGCCATTCACAGACCATAACTGTGAATCTGTGATGTGGCAATATCAGCAGTGCCCTAGGTCACCTATTTGCACTTTAACATGTTAGAGTACAAGGGGTTTGCAACGTCAGTCTGAGAGTCTTGGACCGCCTGGAGAAGTTGTAGGGTGGCCTTTGTCATCTTAGATCTGTGGCGGGACATTGGCAAGGTTCGTCTGTGTGTCATATGTCAGGAGTATGCCAAAGGTGCTAGCAGGCTGCATGATACTTTGATAGAGACCCTTTGGGGGGAAGAAGTGCTTGATTGTTAGAAGTGGCTGTCTGCTACAGGGTAGCAAAACCTACAGAGTGCATACGTAGAGAGGAGGTGTGTTCTCCGATACTTCGAAGAACGGAGAGCTTGGGGGGCATATATGCGTTCCCGCTTGCGATGCCTTTGGCAGATGGATCATGGGTCGCGCTACTTCTACAAGCTGGAGGGAAACCGCAAGCATATCACCTGCTTCCCCTTTGATGAGCCCGGAGAGCATCTGTGACAGGGCCCGGAGGTTTTATATAAACTTGTTCCCTCTGGATTCCATCCAGCCAAATGCATCCAGAGTCTTATGGGAGGGGCTTCCCATGGTGTGCCAGGATGGAAGAGCGCAATTTCAGCTACTGTTGACTCTTGCGACCTCTGAAGCCCTCCATCATATGTCACGTGGAACATCACTGGGGTTAGACAGGTTGGCCATGGTGTTCTTCCAGTTTTTCTGGGAGATGCTGGGATCTGATTTTACTGAGGTCCAGGCAGAAGCCCTTGTGACTGGCGAGCAGTTCTGTTTCTGCTGCCGAACAAGGGGGATCTCCGCCACATCTCCATGCTTCATGCTGGGAGAAAGCAAACATACTACCGCAGGCCTGCACGACCTGTGAAGTGAAACAGGCCAAACACCTCCAAGGAAAACGCATTCGGGCCGGACTTTAATTGCAATGATCTAATTTCCGGGGTTATAAAAAATTTTTTTTTAAAACTCCCTCCCCCTTCACGGCTTTTACCTGCGGCGGGGTGCGAAGATCTCCGTCTTCTCCCTGCAAATTCCACTCTTTCCCCTGCCAGTCCTGAAAAAATGGCTATGCTGCATTGCAATGGCAACGGGAAGCCGTGATGTCACGTAACGTGTCGCGGCGTCACCTCTGTCACTGCGTGACCACGGTGTCACGTAGCGTCCTATTGCCATGGCAATGTGGCGTCTTTTGACGCCGTGCGCCCGTTTTTCAGGACCGGCAGGGGAAAGAGTATAATTTGCAGGGGAGAAGACGGAGATCGCCGGACCCCGCGGGCCGCACAGTGAGTCTATGTTGTGCAGGCCTGTACTACCGGAACGTATTAAAGGCCTGGAGCCAGGTCTCCATGAGCAGGCAAGGTGGTGTATCACGGGGAGCAATTAGGGGTTTGGAGTCCAGCAGCTGGGACAGGCTAACAGGCAGGTGGCGATGGTCCTGGGCAGTCAGAGATTAGAGGCAGGTAGGTAGCGATGGTCAGGAAACAGGCAGTGGTCAGGACAACAGAGCAGCAATGTAGTAAGGCCTGAGTAGGGTCCAGTAAACAGCAACAGTAAACAAGGCAATGAGGAAGCAAGCTTGCTTACTGAGGGAACCACATTAAACAGACAACAGGTAGCAGGAAGGGGAGGTCTTATAAAGGCCTGGCTGAAGCTATGAAACAGGTATGGGTGATAAGACAATCAGCCACCTTTAGAAAGTTCTCTGCAGATAACGGCAGCAGTGAAACAAACAGCAGTCACAGTGGCGGACCGGGAGGACTCCCGACTGGGAAGGAAAAGGACCAGAGTTCATAGGCCACCAGGTACACCAATGACATGGGTGTTGGGGAAGGTTCTTTGCTGAATCCCTGCTGTTTAATCTGGCAGTGGGATGGTGGAGTCGTCCAGTATCCATCCAACTAATCCTTGCACGAGTTACAGTACTAGAGTTTTGATGATCTCGACTATGGGCGATGGGACTGGGTAGAGGCAGAGGATATACGCCGTTTGTTTCAGGAGATAAACAATGCCATTTCTCTTGACTCATGCACCTTCATCGACGAGGAATTGCAACTGGAGAGAAGCTGGCAATATATAACCACCCACCAGCCCCACCGCACCCTCTCTTCTCAGTGAAAACTCAAAAGCACAATGTTATGTGAAAGAATTGAAGAAATACCAGCAGGAGGTTCTTAATGAAATTCAAATGCAGCAAAATTCGAAATACGTGTTTTATATAAAAATCACACACACACAATAAGCCCCTCACCTCAAATACACACACACACAATAAGTCCCCCACCCCAAATACACACACACACACACACTAAGTCCCCCACCCCAAATACACACACACACACACACTAAGCCCCCCTACCCAAATATACGCACAGACACACTAAGCCCCACATCCCAAATACACAAAAAGCCCCCCTTCACACATACACAAATACACACAAGCCACCCTACCCAAATACACACACAGAATAAGTCCCCTTCCCAATCACACACACACACACACACACACACACACACACACACTAAGCCCCCTTCTCCAAATACACATACATTAAGCCCTTCTCCCCAAATATACACACACACGCACAATAAGCCCCCTCCCCAAATACACACAGAAACACAATATTCCCCCCTCCCCAAATATACACAAACACAATAAGCCCCCTTCCCAAATATACACACACGTGCACAATAAGCCCCCTCCCCAAATACACACAGAAACACAATATTCCCTCCCCAAATAAACACAAACACAATAAGCCCTCCTCCCCAAATACACACACACACACACACACAGTAACGCCTGTATGCCCGCAGACCCGGCCAGTCCCCAGTACTGAGGTGGGTAAGGGTATAACACGCACCCACAGCAGGGAGGGCGTGCCCGGAGTGTGGTAAGGTGCGTTGCCGGGCCTGGTGAGAAAGGGTTAACGTGATACTTGCTGAGTCCGGGGTTCCAGAAGTCAGAGGGTCAATATCCAAGAGCCGTGGGTCAGGGGCAGGAGAAAGCAGCGTAGTGAGGTCCAAAGCCGAGTCCAGGGGTTGCGAGGTACACGTAGTCAAACAAGAGCCGAGATCAAATCCAAAAGGTATCCAACAGGGGCAGGGACAGGAACAAGAGCTGGAACAGAGCTTGGCATAGACACTGCACACAGGAGTCACAGAGGAACTATGCAGAGCGAGGAAGGAGAGGGCAGACTGGGGTTATAAATGCAGGAGGACCAATGGTAGCAAGGGGTGGAGCGAGGCCTGTCTGAGTGATCCCAGGGATAGGTCCATGTGAGCAGGGAGGGATTCAGAGGTGAGTAATTGAAATCGCCTGCAGCCGAGGGGGGGCGGAGCCAGCGGCACGTGAGGACGAGTAAGAGGATCGGGCGCGCGCGCACTCTGTAAGCTTGCCGTGCGCGCGCCCTGGCCGCGCGCGGGAGGATGCAGCGTGCGCCGCGGAGGAGCGGCACTGCGTGGGGGCAGGAGTGGTAAGGAGCGGGGAAACGGAGCTGACAGACGCACTGGGAGCTGAGGTGACAGGGATCCGCTGAGAGGCGCGTGTCCCCCGATCCCTTACACACACACCAAGCCCCCTCCCCAAATACACACTAAGCCCCCCTCCCCAAATATACGCACACAAACACAATAAGCCCTCCTCCCAAATCCACACACAATAAGCCCCCCTCCCCAAATATACACACACACACACACACAATAACCCCCTCCCCCAAAACACACACAAATCCCCCATCCCCAAATATATGCACACACACAAAATTAGCCACCTCCCCAAATACACACATACACACACACACACACACACAATAAGACTCCCTACCCCAATACACACACATAATAAGCCACCATCCCCCAAATACACACATACCCCTTGGGGGAGTAGGAGGCCTGGTAGGGTGATGTAAGGGGGGCCTGGGACATGTGGGCTTACCTGGGGCCCTTGAATGGGCCTGCTGGAGCAACATGGCTGGTGCACAGAAGGCCCGCAGAGATCTGTCAAAGGGCATGGGTAAGGAAGGGACAGAAGGACGATGGCCAGCAAAGGGGAGGGCCCTTCTTGCCTGCAGAAAGTGAACTGTAGGGCTGCCGGCAGGGAGACTAGGCCCCTTGACAGGCCGGGCCCAGGACAGCAGTCCTGGATGTGCCCCCCTGTCAGCGGCCCTGACCACAAGGTGTACATTGTCTGATGCCTCATCCCTAAGGACCGCAACAAATCCGGGGGACCCAATCCTTGCGTCACTTGGTGTATTCCATCTACGGAGATTCGTCGGTGACTGAGAACTCAAAGATATGCATTTAATTGCTGTTATTAAAATTGTAAGTAAATGATGCTTGCTTTTATTTAATTACTATATTCTTTCAAATCTCTGGTGTGCCCCTCTCTCGTTCTCCTTTTTTGCCAAGACCCCGTTTGTGAGGACTTTCTGGTGCAGAATAGTGGAGCATCTGCATGAAAGAGGGAGTTGCAAAGAGAGAAACCTGCCAAATTACAAAATTGAGCAGAATTACTTTTCTACACAGTGGTACTTGGGCAGGTAGAATCTTTTCTGCCCGTCGGAACACCAAGATTCAGTACAATCATCACTTTGCCCAAAGCTTAAAAATTAAGAGGAAAATAAATGACACATGATTGAATTAGTAAGGTGTCTGAAAGAGTAAGAGGGATCCGGAGCACAGATTGACTCTTCAATACCGGACAGATCAAAGAAAGGCCAAGCAGTTTCAAAGTCAGCGATCGCAAGAAGGATAAGTATGTGCATGCACAAATCATGTGACTAAGTGCTCCTGATAATTTTAGGGCACATAACACAAGGGCTTGGGCAGCAACAACTCGGGCAGCACTTTCCGAACTGTGCTAGACAGCAATATGGTTCTCAACAAATATGTTCATAAAATTCAACAAGTTAGACCCATTGGCGTCTGCTGCCAGAAGTCCGGCAAGCCATAAAATAAAACCACATACTTCCATTTGAACATTCTGCCTCCCTCCCGTGTGTAAAGGGAGAGTGGGTTGGCCCGGTATAAAAGGGGTTGCACCCCATATGGCCACCCCCTGACCTCATCAGGGAGGCAAGGGGTTAACTGGACTGCGGTCCAGGAATGTGGTTTACACCTTGTCATGTCATGAAAATGTATGTTCCCCTGTTCCCATGTTTCATTATAATCCTATTTTAAAGATGTTTTAAAGTGCATTTCTGTATCTCCAGTTCTGGAGGTCGCAGAGAGTTGATATTTGGCCAATATGTGGAGTCACTGTAGGCATTAAAAACTGGCAAATTTCGACCCACTGAGCCCACCAGAATGGAACTTATTAATATGTGTAGATATTAAAGTGTATATGTATGGTATTTTGGATCTGTTCTGAAAATGCAGACACCATCTGCTATGCTAATAGGTCATGAAGGGCAGCCGGCTGATTGAGCCTAAGCACTGTGATCAAAAGTTAACTGCCCTGATTGTTTACACTAAGTACTAATCAACAGACCAACTACTAATCAACAGACCAAGGACTAATCAACAAGACTCTGCCACTCTAATTGTTACCTGAGGGCAGAGAATCATCATACTGGAGTGGTTTGTAAGTGTTATGTCTACACCTACAAACAATGCAGATACTTCATTTGGTAGATTGGTCGTCGCCCCTGATTTAATTATGGGGCTACCCATAGAGTCCCAGTACACATGGGCTAATTAGCTGGGGGGCATGGGTTAATCTGTGTCTCCACGTTAGGGATTGGATACAGATAATTGTTCACCAATAGTCTGTATTCAATGTTAAGAATAGGGTTACACAGGTATATAAACTGTGTCAACCCTACAGTTTTGAGTTCTTCTTCTGATACCATCTTGAATGTCACCGGATTGCTGGAGAATTGCTAGCTGATACTTCTCCATTCTCAACCCTAAGTAAGTGTTACATTCTTGTCTGTTAATTGTACTATATTGCTGTGTTCACCTTTTTTAAGGAATAAATATATTTTATTATATCTAAGCCTCGTTCAGTTCAACCCAGATATTTGGTGTTCGTTATATCTTGTCATAAGTTACCGTGATAAGCTCTATAATTAACTGGTGGCAAGCGGTGGGATTGAACTGAACCTATATTACAGTGTTCTGTGGGACCCTGTAATATAGTGGGAACTCGAAGGGAATTGCGAGTTCCTGGGACTAAAGATATTGAACACACAGTAGTGCAACAGTTAACACAAGTTGTAACACCATCTCACTGCTGCGACCGTGAACCATGAGCGAGGCTGAAGGCTCATCCAACATGAGGACCCGAGCTCAGCTGAAGGACAAGTGCCGTGAATATGGATTGCCCTATGAGAACCAGGAGGTCGCAGACATGGTTGACGCAATCGGTGACTATGAAGCCCGGCTTGCAGAGCTTCAGGATACGGCTCAGCTTGCCCTTATACAGCCACCCGGAGATCAGGGAAGGAACCCAGTGCCGGGGCGGCGGAATCTCGGGGAGGGAACGAGTGCACCTCCCGGGAGCAGTGCAACAGGAGGGGTACTGGCTGCTGCGGCTACCAGTCCATTCACCCCCGAAATGTTGCCACTGATTACTGCGTGGGGTGACAGTGGGACACCGGAGGAGCGGCTGCAGTTTATCACTATGGCAGTGAACAGAACCGCTTATTGCCCCCCTGTCCAACCCAACACAGATGAACTCAAACTGGATCAGCACAGTCTCACCAAGTTCGTGGAAGGTACTGATCAGATAGACAGTTTTCTAAAGAACTTTGAGACAGTGCCGGCGGTACAAAGTGCTTCCCCAGCATAGGGTTGCACGTTTGGACCCCTTACTGTCCGGCTTGGCTAAGCAGATGATGGCGCTTCCAGATGAGTATGCTGATGACTATGACCACCTGAAAGAACTGTTACTGTTTCAGTACAGTTTTACCCCTGAAGCCTACCGGGGTAAATTTCGGCAGGAAGAGAGGCAGCCCCACGAGTCCTATGTTACCTACGTGACCCGCATGTCTTTGTACGGGATACGCTGGGTGGAGGGCTATGAGGCACGGACTTACAAACGCCTGCTGGACCTCATCTTTCAGGAGAAGCTCATGCAGCAGTGCCCGCCGGCGGTGAGGGCTTGGGTGTACGACAAGAGGCCCAAGACTTACCAGGAGGCGGCGAGGCTTGCTGACTGTCACGGGAGACTCCTGTGGCGGGTAGGATCTCGGTGGCCGGAACAGCACGAGCGTAGTAGGGGTCACAATCAGAAGGTCCAAGGCAGGCGGCAGACAGCGCAGTCAGGAAACAAGCAGAGGTCAGAGGCAGGCGGCAGGTAGTGAAGTCAGGTAACAGCAGAGGTCCGAGGCAGGCGGCAGGTAGCGAAGTCAGGTAACAAGCAGAGGTCAGCAACGAGGAGACTGGAACAGGACAGGGGAGCAATGACAGGTCTTGGGGCAGGGACTGAGAACAGGAACAAGCCAGATTACCAGCAAGGGCTTTTACTGTGAACAGACTTCTATAATACAGGTACAGGTACAGAAAACAGATCAGGATCAGAGGCATGCGCAATAGGAGTCTGACTTCAAGCAAAGGCAATTGAACCAACCAGTAAGCAGAAGCTATAAAGGACAGAGACAGGAGCAACAAGAAGACAGACAGGCAGACAGAGAAACCCAGAGGAAACAGAAGACAGCAGCACACCCAGTGGACAAAGAAGAACTATGGCTAAGCAGGAGGTCTAGGCGATCCTGACATTACTCCCCCCTCTCAAGAGCGTTCTCTGGACGATCCTCCAGTCTCTTCCCGGAGGCCTTGATGAAAAGAGGACTCAAGGTGACCCACCTCTGGTGGTTTGTCCGCGGGCAGAGGGTACTCCACAGGTACATTGGGTGCTGCAAGGAACCTCCGAATGGGTGCGTTCAACCCAAATGCAGGGGCAGAGACATCAGAAACGTGGGCATCAAAGACGGGTGCAGCCTTTCCACATGAGTCAGTGGGGACACAGAGTTCACTCATCGTGGTCTCTTTTTGTGACCAATATATCTCTTTTAGTTTTGGAATCTGGAACTTCCCAATGGATACGTTCAACTCCATTGCAGTGGCATGGACATCAGGAATGTGGGCATCAAGGACGGGTGCAGACTTTTCACATGGGTAAGTGGGAACATAGAATTCACGCTCCATGGTCTCTTTTGAGACTGCCGTTTCGTGGTATCACCTAAATTCTCATTAAGACCAGCTATTTGAGTTTTCAGCTCTTGAAGCTGTCCTTCTGCACTTCTTTTCCCACTCAATGCAGTTGTCAGTTCGGCTTCTTTGGAGTTGAGTCGCGACTCCATATCTCCCAGCTGACTCAGAGTAAAGCTTAAATATGTTTCCTCTTCTTCATTTCTGATCTGCAGCTGCCGGTACTCCTCCCGGGCATTGTCCAGCTGCAGCCAGACCTTATCACGGGCTGTGTGGTCCAATAATTTGCAGGCATCGGCCATTTTTACCTCATAGCGCTGTGTCAGGACAGCCACTTGACAGACGGACACCTTCTCTCTCTCCTCCTTTTTGGCAAGCTGTGTCTTGAGCTCAGCGATCTGCACCTGCAGCGCTGTGAGTTGCTGAGATGTGTGTTCAGCTGCTAGCTTTAGCTCTTCCTCCAGCGAGGCTCTGGTTATGCTCAGTGTGGCCTTTAGCTCCTCATGCTGTTCTTTGGGGACACACTGGGTACTCAAATAATCTTGCAGCATCTTTATTTTGTAGGCAGTCTGGAAACTTTCTTCCTGCAGTACTCGCTGCTTTTCTTCAGCATTCACCCATTTCTCCTTGGTGTCCTGCAGATGTGTACGCAGTTCTCGCAGCTGACTCTGCAGCATATTTTCTGCTTGTGTGCGCCGCACCAGGGAGACACGTTCTTCTTGCAACACTCTCTCTGCATTCTGCAGTGCTGTCTGCAATTCTAACTTTTCCTGGGCCAACTGTTTCTTCTCCTCTCCTAATTCATGGAGTTTCTTATCTCCTTCACTGACTTGGACATAGAGATTCTTGCACTCCTGAGTTTCACCATTTCAAAACTGCTATTTAACCCTTCGAAGATCTCTCTCAATGAACATAGTTCTGTGTTGAAGTAGCAATTCCTCTCCTCAGAGGCTTCCAGTTTTGCGCCAACTTGAGCCATGAAACTCTGGTACTGGGCATTATCAGCATAGGCCTTCTCCAGCTTACTTGACAGGATCACCCTGTCCCTCTCCAACTGCTCTTTTTCTTTCTCCTGGAGAACACACTTAGCAATTGTTGAAGATAGACAGCTTTGTAGTGCAGCCTTGGCCTCTTGCTCCTTATCTAAACATCTATAAAGACAATCAATCATTTTCTGTGCAGCTTGAAGCGTCTGAGTTAGGGCATCTTTCTTTTCTTCCACTATTCTTGGGATACGTCTGTGAGTCGCCTTAAGCGGCAGCATATCTCTTTCATCAAATGCAGACTCTGAGGTTAAATTTTCATTCTTAATTTCTTCTGCAACTTCCACAGTAATGCCTCCCTTCTTTTTCTTCTTCCTTGCTTTGAGAAGTTCTGAAGAATCAGTGGTACTGTATTCACATTTACTGCTCAAGACTGTTTTCAGAGTGGGAGCCATAACTTCAGACATACTGTAGGGATACCAAACTTCCCAAGAAACCAGTAATGCAGAAAATGTGTCTTTAAAGCAGAAGCATTAGAATGAACAACAGGAATATTAGACACAGAGAGACACAAGATAGGAGAGCTGACCTTTTGAGACTTTAGCATCAGTCACGGAGATTTATAAATGCAAGGAAAAAACATAGAAACCTGTAGTTATATCTGAAACTTTAGAAATCAGGCGTAGGGATATCATATAGACAAAGAAAACCTGCAGTTGAATCTGAAACTTTAGAAATCAGGCATAGAAATATCATAGACAGCAGGAAACTACTACAGAGAAAACTTGCAGTTAGATCTGAAACTTTTGACATCAGATATACAGTAGGAATATCAGACAGAACCTTGCAGTTAAATCTGAAACTTTAGAGATCAGGCATAGAAATATCATAGACAGCAGGAAACTAATACAGAGAAAACTTGCAGTTAGATCTGAAACTTTTGACATCGGACATAGGAATATCAGACAGAGAACCTTGCAGTTAAATCTGAAACTTTTGATATCAGGCGTAGGGATATCACAGGTTACAGAGAAACACACTTTAGGGGAACTTGCAGGTAAACCTGAAACCTTAGAACCAATCATGGGAAGAACTACAGATTGCAAGAAAAATCACAGCATGCAGTAACAAAATAATGGAAGCACTCTTGTCTTTTGAAATGGGAACCCTGTGAACAGCAGTGGTCCAACCAGGAATGCAGAGACAAGCCTTGACCAGGGAATGAAAAGTCAGAGTCTAAAAAGGTGGCAACAGGCACTGCAAGGGTTAACCCAGGCACTGCACAAAAGAAAAATCTCAAAGAAAGGTGCACTAGTCTCTGCAGCAACAGTTCTAGTCTCAGCAAAAATCTTTTTTTGTTATGAACGCAATACTTCTTGCAGAACACTTAGCAGCAAAAAAAAAACACCTTCCCAACTGGGATTTCCAAAAAAGAAACGAAAGTACTTATCTTCAACCATGCGGATGTGGTCTGCTGCAGCAGGCAGGAAAGGGTGCAGGCAGAAGAAGAATCTGTTCCAGCGAGATCCAGAAGTGGCCTTTGCTTTCTGTCACGGGAGACTCCTGTGGCGGGTAGGATCTCAGTGGCCGGAACAGCACGAGCGTAGTAGGGGTCACAATCAGAGGGTCCGAGGCAGGCGGCAGACAGCGCAGTCAGGAAACAAGCAGAAGTCAGCAACGAGGAGACTGGAACAGGACAGGGGAGCAAGGACAGGTCTGGGGGCAGGGACTGAGAACAGGAACAAACAGGGACAAGCCAGATTACCAGCAAGGGCTTTTACTGTGAACAGACTTCTATAATGCAGGTACAGGTACAGAAAACAGATCAGGATCAGAGGCATGTGCAATAAAAGTCTGACTTCAAGCAAAGGCAATTGAACCAACCAGGAAGCAGAAGCTATAAAGGACAGAGACAGGAGCAACAAGAAGACAGACACGCAGACAGAGGAAACAAGACAGCAGCACACCCAGTGGACAAAGAAGAACTATGGCTAAGCAGGAGGTCTAGGCGATCCAGACACAGACGACTATGTGGCCAGCCAAGCCCTGATGACCGCCAAAGCAGTAGCCAAGGCGGCGGTGGCGGTGGCACCGGCCAGAAAGTCTGCCAATACCCCCCAATGGACTCAGAGGCCGCCTGCAGGCAGCAGTCCACCGGCACGAGCGCCGGTGCTACAACTGCAACCGCCCTGGTCACATCAGACCAGATTGCCCGGCGGACCCCATCAGGGGCAACGCACCCCAGCTGCGAAGCCGGTACCCCGCGTGCGGGTGGCTTCCACCAAAGACTCCAGACCGGTCATGGAACAAACTCCCAGCGAGACGTCTCATGCAACGCCTGTCCCGGTTTCATTCAGCCAGGAGCGGAGGACATCTCAGCGCGGACCTGCAGCAGACGGACGGCCGGAGCAGACATCTCACCCCGGTCACAGTCGGTGACCGGCAAGCAATCGGCTTGCTGGATTCAGGAGCTGCAGTGACCCTGGTCCGACCTGATATGGTCCGGCCAGAGGAATTACTCCCAGGCCCTGGGATACAGATCACTGTGGCCGACGGAGAGCCACGTTTCTTGCAAGTGGCCAGGATCTTTTTGGATTGGGGGGAGGGCCAGGGTGTGCAGGAGGTGGGAGTTTTACCCGGTTTGGATGCCGACGTTCTTCTTGGCAACAATCTGGGACCGATGACCTGCACCTATGACCGAGAGCCCAAGCCCGCTGCAGTGGCGGCGGTTACCCGGAGCCAGACAGCGGCAATGGCGGCGGCGCCAATCCCCCAGCCTTTGGGACCAACGTTAGCGGAGGGGAAAGACTGGGAGATTCATTTACAGCACTTGCTGTTTGCCTACCGAGAGGTACCGCAGGAATCTACAGGCTTCTCCCCCTTCGAGCTACTATATGGCCGCAGGGTACGTGGGCCTTTGGACCTATTCCGTGAGGGATGGGAAGGCTACTGCTACGGATGCTTCAGTGATCCAGTATGTGGTAGATCTCCGAGACCGGTTAGAGATGCTCATGGGGGTGGCCCAGGACCACCTCAGGGCCGCTCAGACCAAGCAAAAGCAATGGTATGACCGGAATGCCCGTAGCAGGGAATTCATCCCAGGACAGCAGGTGCTTGTTCTCAAACCCACTCGGGGGAACAAATTGATGGCTGCCTGGTCGGGACCGTACCCGGTCATCCGAAAGGTGAATGAGTACAACTACGTTGTACAGGTAGAGCCTGAGAGGCATAAGACATATCACGTTAATATGCTGAAAGAATACAGAGCACCGAGTATGGGAGCAGTAATGGCCGTTTGTAGCCCACTGCTGGAGGATCCGGCAAGCAATGCTCTGCCTGATCTCCTAGGGGAGGCTAGGCAGGGAAACACTGTGGAGCAGGTAGAGATAGGGGCACAGTTGAGTGCTAGACAGCAGGTAGAAGCCAGGGACATGCTAGCTCAGTTCAGCGCCCTCTTCACTGACATGCCAGGGACCACATATCTCACAAAACACCCAGTGCACACAGGGGATCTGCAGCGTCTGCATAAGCACACTTATAGAGTGTCAGCAGAAGTCAAGACCAGTATGGAAAGGGAGATAGAGGAGATGCTGACCCTAGGGGTAATTACTCCGTCCCAGAGTCCTTGGCAAGCTCGGTAGTTCTAGTCCCTAAGAAGGACAAGACCACCCGGTTTTGTGTGGACTACCGTTTGCTCAACGCTGGGACGGTGTCAGATGCCTACCCCATGCCCCGCATGGATGAGTTACTGGATGAACTCGCGGGGGCAAGGTATCTGACCACTATGGATTTGAGTAAAGGCTATTGGCAAATCCCACTGACACTGGAGGCTAGGGAGGTCAGCATTCATCACTCCAAGTGGCCTCTATGAGTTTTTGGTGATGCCATTTGGGATGAAGAATGCCCCGGCTACCTTCCAACGCCTGGTCGATAGGTTACTGGAAGGGATGCAGAGCTATACCAGGGCTTACTTAGATGACATTGCTGTCTTTAGTAATTCCTGGGACTCCCACTTAGGACATGTAGCTGCGGTTCTGGATAGGATCAGGGAGGCTGGGCTTACCTTGAAACCCACAGCGAAAAGACGGTGTAAAACAGCGCTAAAAAGTAATAAATAAATAACAATGAAAAACAGGCAGCCTGGCAAATACTGACAGTACAATCAGACAGCAGAACATGGGAAAAAAAGGATTACCGGCGCCTAGAAAGTCTGTTAATTAAATGTCAATCAAATAAAAATCCAAACCATTCAGTGAAGAATCCCAAGTGTCCTTAGGTGAACAAGCAATGAAGTGGTGAAGAGACGACTCTCACCATACAGCAGTGCAATATGTGGAAAAAAGACAACAAAACCAATTATGGTGCAGTATGCCAATCAATGTTGACAAAGGCATTAGGACTAACAACACACAACAGACATGACACACAAACAATACAACACTAGCAAGGCTATAAACTTAACACAAAGCTATTTAATGACAACAAAAAATGCTGGGTATCCGGAGGGTACAGGGAATAGCACCGAGGTCCAGAGGGGTAAAAGTGAAACCCTACTTACAGGACAATAGATTTAAACAGGCAGTACAGATGGAAATCGCACCGATGCTCCTTAGTGATGGTGACCGGAGCTCCTTTCCAAGAGTTCCCTCGTGTTAGGGGTGGATGGTGAGTCGCACGAAATGCGGAACTTCCGGGCGGATGTGACGTCACACACCGCGGGGTTTCCTAGACCGATGCTCCTCTATCTTTCCTCCCCCCTTACGGCCTGATCAGCTGCTACACAATGTCCTCCGTAACCAAAAGCAGCTCTAAAACAAGAAAAAAAACTTCCCAACGCGTTTCATGCGCATGCGCGCACTTCTTCAGGGGTGTGACTACCACTGACACTTGATAGTATATATACACTTTATCCGTGATTTTAATTGGCTAATTGCATAATTAAAATTTGTTTAACACTGCAATTGCCATGGTCAGGGTCTCACAATAAACAAGCCTTACTATACATATAACAATACAAACATAACAATAAACATAAAACATTAAAATATAAATTTAAAATTTAAGTTAAAAAAATAAATAAACAGTGGGGCTTACAGAGAATGAACTCAATATATCACTTCATAAAAAGCCCTTTAATTCGAAGTCTATATTCAGCCCTCTTGGAGAGAGTGTTTTTAATTCATAAATCCAGTATGCTTCACGCATACTGGCCTGTTTCAATCTACTCCCACCTCTCGGATTGGCCTGAACAACCTCAATGGCCTGACAACGTAAACCTTTGGGGTTTTTATTATGACACATACAAAAATGATGAGAGACACTATGTGTGACCAATCCCTTTTTGATGTTATAAACATGCTCATAGATGCGTCTCTGGAAGGTTCTGCCAGTACTGCCAATATACTGCAAGCCACATGGGCATTGAAGCAAGTATATTACAAAAATTGAGTGGCAATTTATAAATTTCTTAATGGGATAACTTCTAGAGGTTATATTTGATGTAAATTGTTTGGCATTCACACTATAAGAGCAAGCCACACACTTCGCACAAGTAAAAAAGCCTTTTAAACCCCCTGTCTGCTTCTGTTTTTGTTGCTTTACCGGACAACTCGGGGCTAATTTAGATTTTAAATTATTAGCCTTTGAAAATATGATGTGTGGTTTTTTTGGAAGAATGTCCGCCAAAACATCATCTTTCAACAGGATTATTTTGGGTGCCATCTCATTATATTGAGTAATAAAAGCAACTTAATTATTACACCTTTCTATTGTGTCCTTTTTCTTATTGTTATATTTAAGTAAAGTATCTCTTTGTATGTTGTTAACTTGTTCGAATGCCTCATCTAAGAGACTCTCCGAATACTTTCTCTCAATAAATTTACTTTTTAGGTCTTTGGCCTGAATCTTAAAAGTCTCATCTTCGGAGCAGTTGCGTTTAAGACGCACCAACTGACCCTTCGGAATATTTCGTAGCCACTGTGGGTTATGCTGACTATCAGCACGCACGCAATTATTAGCTTGTACTGGCTTGAAAAAAGTTTTAGTGTGAAGTGTATTTTGACTAATATAAATGTGAAGATCCAAAAAAATCAATGTGCTCGGTGCTGTAATTACAAGTGAATTTAAGATTGTGATGATTACAATTTAAATAAGTGCAAAAATCATCCAGTGAGGCTTGACTGCCTGACCAAACAAAAACCACATCGTCAATGTAGCGCCGCCAGAGCACCAGGTTTGCTCCTAGAGGACAGTTGTTCCAAATAAACTCTTCCTCCCAACTGTTCATAAATAAATTTGCATAACTAGGAGCAAACCTCGTGCCCATAGCGGTACCACATTTCTGAATATAATAATGTGAATTAAACGTGAAATAATTGTGCGTCAAAATAAACCATATACTATCCACCAAAAAATTCCTTTTAATTAATGAATGGTTACTTGTATTTTCCAATTTACGAGACACGGCTTGGCAGCCTAGTTGATGATCAATCACAGTATATAAAGATGTAACATCAGCCGTAGCCAATATATACCCAGGCTGCCATTTAAGATCTTTCAAAATTTGCAATATATGTGTCGTGTCTCGCAAATAGGATTTAACACCGGTGACTATGGGTTGGAGGTGATGATCAATAAATTGTGAAAGATTGGAAGTGAAGAAATACCAGAAATAATAGGTCTACCAGGAGGTGAAGTGAGACTTTTATGAATTTTGGGTATAAAATAAAGGAGTGCGGGGAAACTGAATAAACAAAAAAGCAAACTCATCTTGACATATAGCCCCACTCTTCAAGCCAATATGGATCTGGAAAATTCATGTAGAACTTATAAAATTAGGCATGATAATTTTAATGTTCAGGAGAAGGAGGCTGTTCAGAGTTTGGAAAACAATGACTCGTCATTAAATCTGCAGGTAAGGGTGGAGGTATAGTGGTGATGGACAAGGATTATTATATACAAGAGTCCATGAGATTATTGGGAGATAGGGCCACATACCTCCCCCTTACAGGTGACCCTTTGGGGCATTTTAAGGCTGAACTGGGGGATTTGCTGACTACTGGCTTGAATAGAGGGGCTATATGTCAAGATGAGTTTGATTTTTTGTTTATTCAGTTTCCCCGCACTCCTTTATTTTATTTTATACCCAAAATTCATAAAAGTCTCACTCTCACTGCTGTATGGTGAGAGTCGTCTGTTCACCCCTTCACTGCTTATTCACCTAAGGACACTTTTGGGATTCTTCACTGAATGGTTTGGATTTTTATTTGATTGACATTTAATTAACGGACTTTCTAGGCGCCAGTAATCCTTTTTTTTCAATTACCTTGAAACCCACTAAGTGTATGGTAGGGATGGCAGAGGTCCTGTACTTAGGGCACAGGGTGGGTGGAGGGCACCTCAAACCAGAGCCAGCCAAGGTAGAAGCCATAGTTCAGTGGCCTGTTCCAAAAACCAAGAAACAGGTCATGGCATTTTTGGGCACCGCAGGGTACTATAGGAAGTTTGTCACACAGTACAGCGCCGTGGCCAAACCCCTGACTGATTTGACTAAGAAGCAACTGCCTGTGCTTATCACCTGGACTCCTGCCTGTGAAACTGCTTTCCAGGCACTGAAAACTGCGCTTGCTGGGGCCCCCATACTGGCTGCCCCAGACTATATCAAACATTTCCTCATACAGACTGATGTCTCTTACTATGGCATTGGGGCTGTGTTGAGCCAAGTGGGGGACGACGGTAGAGAGCACCTTGTGGTGTACCTCAGCCGAAAACTACTCCCCAGAGAAGTGGCCTATGCCACCATTGAGAAAGAGTGCTTGGCCATTGTGTGGGCACTCAAAAAACTCCAGCCCTATGTGTATGGAAGGGCTTTCACGGTCCTCACAGACTACAACCCCCTGAGATGGCTGCAGAGGGCATCAGGGGAGAATGCCAAGTTGCTAAGGTGGAGCTTGGCCTTGCAAGAGTTTGACTTTACCATTCAGCACAAAAAGGGTAGTGAAAACAGCAATGCTGATGGACTTTCACGTCAGGACTATCCCTCTGAGACTGATTAATGGTGCCAGCAGTGCCCCACTCCCTGTTAGGGCCAGTGGGCCACAGGTCACCCATTAAGAAGGGGAGGTGTAGAGGGAGAGGGTTTGGCCCGGTATTAAAGGGGTTGCACCCCATATGGCCACCCCGACCTCACCAGGGAGGCAAGGGGTTAACTGGACTGCGGTCCAGGAAGGTGGTTTACACCTTGTCATGTCATGAAAATGTATGTTCCCCTGTTCCCATGTTTCATTATAATCCTGTATTTTAATGTTTTAAAGTGCATTTCTGTATCTCCAGTTCTGGAGGTCGCAGAGAGTTGATATTTGGCCAATGTGTGGAGTCACTGTAAGCACTAAGAACCGGCAAATTTCGACCCACTGATCCCACCAGAATGGAACTTATTAATATGTGTAGATATTAAAGTATATATGTGGTATTTTGGATCTGATCTGAAAATGCAGACTCCATCTGATAGGCTAATAAGGTCATGAAGGGCAGCCGGCTGATTGAGACTAAGCACCGTGATCAAAAGTTAACTGCCTGATTGTTTACACCAAGTACTAATCAACAGATCAAGTCCTAATCAACAGACTGCCACTCTAATTATTACCTGAGGGTGGAGAATCATCAAACTGGAGTGGTTTGTAAGTGTTATGTGTACACCTACAAACAATGCAGATACTTTATTTGATAGACTGGTCGTCACCCCTGATTTAATTATGGGGCTACCCATAGAGTCCCAGTACACATGGGCTAATTAGCTGGGGGGCATGGGTTAATCTGTGTCTCCACGTTAGGGATTGGATACAGATAATTGTTCACCAATAGTCTGTATTCAATGTTAAGAATAGGGTTACACAGGTATACTGCTGCGGCCGAGTTTATTCGAGCATTTGCCCGTTCTCAGCCGCAGCAGTAACCTGGCGCACGCCGGAGGGTGCCGGGCGCACGCCGAAGACACGGAGGAGCGCCCTCCGATCGGCGCTTTCTCCCTCCCGCTGCCGGGTCCGCCGGGTCCCCCGGAACCCCCTGCCGCCGTCCCCCACATCGCGGGACACCAGGGCTCCCTCGGGGAGCCCTGGACGCGCGTGCAGGGGGCGCAGGCACCCGATGACGCGTGACCGCGCGTCATCGCACGCCGAGGGAGTGCGGCTAGCATGCCGGGGCATCCCCAGGCTTGCGGAGCTAGCCGCACTCAAATAAAATGTGCCGCCTCTGTATAAACTGTGTCAACCCTACAGTTTTGAGTTCTTCTTCTGATACCATCTTGAATGTCACCGGATTGCTGGAGAATTGCTAGCTGATACTTCTCCATTCCCCAACCCTAAGTGTTACCTTCTTGTCTGTTAATTGTACTATATTGCTGTGTTCACCTTATTTAAGGAATAAATATATTTTATTATATCTAAGCCTCATTCAGTTCAACCCAGAAATTTGGTGTTCATTATATCTTGTCATAAGCTACCGTGACAGTCATCCCATAAGGTTGGAGGAAAGGAGATTTCACCAGCAACAAAGGAAAGGGTTATTTACAGTAAGGGTGGTTAAAATCTGGAATTCATGATCCATGGAGACTATGATGGCAGGTATAATAGATTTGTTAAAAAAAAAAAAAGTTGGACATCTTTTTAGAAAGGTATACTGGGATATACCAAATAAGTAAACATGGGAAGAATGTTGATCCAGGGAGTAATCGGATTGCCAATTCTTGGAGTCAGGAAGGAATTTATTTTTCCCCTTATGAGATATCATTAGATGATACTGTATGACACTGGGGTTTTGTGTTTGCCTTCCTCTGGATAAGTAAGTACAGCTATAGAATAAAGTATCTGTCGTCTAAAATTAGCATAAATTGAACTTGATGGACGCATGTCTTTTTTTTAACCCCATCTACTATGTAACTATAATCTCAGGTGTGATGAGCACATTAACCAATGGCAGGAAGTCACTGAATCTTCATATTATTTTGATTGTAGAAATAGTATACGGAAGACGAAACGTTTGAGAAAAAAAAAAAAAGTGGTGAAAAAAACCCTCCAAATACTTACGAAGAAAGTTTTTTTTGAGGTGCAAGAAAGAAAAAAGAAAAAAACTTGCAAAGTACAATACAACATACACATACTGTATAGGGAAAGTTCTTTCTAAGTTTTAACCTGCCACTATGCATGAGCGCTTTAAGACAATCAGATGTTGAATGGAGATTAACTGGGAATAATTTGAATACTTTGTGAAACTGTGTCCCATGAAATTGGCACGATAAACCTGGCCTCATGAAAGGAGTAGACAATTTGTGAGCCAAGAACTCCCAGAACAGCAGAGACCCAGCTGATTTTGTTTTTCCATAATTCGAGGAAGAGTGTACACAAGAGTACCAAGAATTTTCTTCTATTTATATAGAATATGAAGACTGATTTTTTTTTTTATTCCTCTGAGTACAGGTATGTGATACTTAGGGCCTAGTGAGAGCTCTGCAGAGAACTATTACAATTCCAGACCGAGAAAAAAAAAAAATGACATTTTTTTATGGGGACCTTGAAGTGATAAAGGGGCAGTTCAATCTACACTTTTTAAAACTTTGGTTTTATTACTTAGATACATTTTAACAAAACACAAACCACAGATTTCAGTAGGTGCCAACTGTCCTGGTAACCGCCGCTTTTTCCCCCATTTCATCGGGATCACTGAAACCGCCACAAAGCTGCCTCCCACAGGACTTGCAGCCACTCGCACTGCGGTCTGAGCAGCTGCAAGGCTCCCAGTAGGACAAGAAAGACAATGGGAAAAAGCAGAGCCTGTACCCCGTAATGCTGCTGTTACTTTTGCAAGAAACCATTAAATAATTCTTTTTTTAATGGGCACACGCTCTTTGGATGTTCCTTTATTTTTGGTTCCTGTACTGCTGGTGCCTGCTTTTTCCCATTGTCTTTCTTGTCAGCATACTGAAAAAACGGAAGCACACCCCCTGTTGTGGATGAAGTTTGGACAATCTGGATCATACATTCCACCAAGAGTGAGTTATTTATTTCACTTCAAAATCTCCATTCCGATATATTATGCTGGGTCACTTTATTGTGAGGTCCCTTACTACAGTGCTTGTGGGGACCCTAGTCCACTAGTCGGTTTATTATGGAGTTGTGATTGTTCTGCATACCTGGGATACAATTCTTGTTCCTCCACTGGGAGTACACATTTGCAGGATTCTTCAATCAAGTGTATTCTTAAACAAAAAATAGGCTGTTTTTAGAGCACCACACACTTTCTACATTTTTTTCCCCAGTAGGACAGCTCTGTGGAGATTTCACAGAACAGAAAAAGCTGCGGTTACAGGGACCATCGGGCCCTCAAAGAAGTTCAGCTAAGCAATAAACACACACGTCTGTATGTTGCACTACCCCTTTAAAAAGGAGTTCAACAGTTGGGGTAGTCAAGAGCATATTTACTAAGCTATGCTCTTTCACGAGAAGGCACATAACAACCTATTAAAAAGTAAATCACTATCTTACGTCCCCAGGAAAGTGTATTCTAGCATAGCACAGCTTAGAGAAATTACCAGTAGACCTATATTCCTAGAGGCGCTGTTTGTGGATTCATGTATCCCCCCAATTTTTTTTTATTTTGATTTTTCACTGTATACCTGTGATTCCAGTGGAAGGCTTTTTTGCACTGAACTGTTTTTTTCTTTTCATAGTTGAAATAAATATAGACAGTCATTTCTGAACCAGTGGTTATAAATAGGTTTCCCTTTTTACTTAGATAGCAACAAGCAATGCTCGGGACACATTTGTACTATTACAAAGAGCTACTTCCTTATCGTACAGTTTTCTAAACCCAAAGCTGAATAATAATTAACTGAGCTAATAACTTTGCATGACACCAGAGACGATAATATGAAGTGCTTGTCAAACCTAAAATTATGTAAACATAAAAATTGTTGGTGGAACAGAACACAAAAAACAACCCAATAGATTCATGTAGTATGAAAATTCCCAGTTACACTGTTAAAATAACAGTTCTGGATAATGTCTGCATGCAAAATATGAACTTTGGCTTTAAACATCCCGAGAAATTAAATGGAAACCATCCCAGAATCCTGTGCTTTGTACCGTTACACATTCTGAGTGTATGTAATGTTCCTGTGCAGATCCTCTACTTCAAGTTTCCACATGCGGCAATGCACAGGATTGTCCGATAAATCTGTAATCTTCACAGCACGCAGAATAGGCTCAGGACTGCAAGACAACACCATGCCCAAAACCATCACGTATTTCCCTACAATAGAAAAAAAAAAAAAGTTACATATTCAGTTTAAATAACAAATGCTACTTAATATGGCTCTACCGCTTTTTATTTTTTTCCAAGGCTTGAATAAGGGGGTCTCCAGGGCTGAACCGCATTAATTTCAGCTCTGGAGACCCCCTTCTTGCAGAGATACGCCCATCCGAAGATGATGCCGGTAGCAGCTCCGGCTGGCCACAGAAAATGTCTGTTTAAAAGGACCTGTGAGCCAATAGGAAGCCGCGACATCATCCCGTGCGGGTTCCTCTTGCCCAGATACGAGATACCGGTCTACACTTGAGATGAAAGTATCTCGAGAAGCAGGGGATCCCCGCAGACAAATTCAACACGGTTCAGCTCTGCTTCCGGCCTGGGTCCTTTAAAGCAGCACTCTCTACTCCGAGCTGAACCGCGTTAATTTAAACTCTGGGGGCCCCCTGCTTCCCGAGATACATACCTCCGAAGGGGGTGCCGGTAGCGGTTCTGGCTTGGCTAGTTGGGGTTAGCATTAAGGCGGTTTAAAAGTCCGGCTTCACGCGGGCCAATAGGAAGTTGTGATGTCATCCCATGTTGCTTCCTATTGGCCAGGTGGTCCCTGGAGCCGAAATTAACATGGTTCAGCTCCGGAGACCCCCTGCCTCCCATCTAGGGGGGAAAAATTAAAATACATTCTTCTGTTGGAAATCATTTGCTCTCTTAATCCCTTTCCTGCTTATATTTTAGAGGTGCGAGAATAACCTCTTCGCACATCTGCTGTTCACCCACCTCTAATATGTTATTACTCTCACCTCCAATTGAAGACGCCCTGAAGCAGTGGTTTCCAACCGTTTTGTTAAGAAACCCTATCATTATATTGTGAAATTCTGCAGAATCCCAGCCCTCGCTCCGTTTTTACACATACAACCCCTCTCCCCCAAATTGTACTCAATATGCTCGGCGGTGCCCAGCCTGTGATGCATGAGGGCCCTCCAAGGTGGCCGATACAGGAAGCTGGAATCTACTGGCAAGTAGGTCTCCGAAAAGCAAATAGCACAGAACCCTTGTGGAATGCCGGCGGAACCCTGATTGGAAAACACTGCACTAGAGAGTTCATCACCACCCCTAGAGAGTTCATCACCACCCCATGTCGTCACTAGGATACAGAATCTATATTTCCATCTAATTGTGCTGCCACTGTACACTTGAATAAACATGTTTCAAAAGCTCTGTACAATATAATACTTTATCTGGAATCATCATAAATTGTAATTGTTCCACAAGACTGATGCATTAAAAAGAAGAAGATACAGCTGAATCCCGTTATAACGCGGTGCTCGGTGGCCACAGAATGAGACCGCGTAATAACCAGGATCGCGGGGAGGCGGGGGTATGGAAGAGACAGACTCGTTAATCATAATCCCGTGGTGGCAGTGAGAGTGTGTGCAACAGGGGAAAGCTGAAGGCAGCAGGTACCTCAGAGCGCTGCATACTGCTCTGCGCCAGGTCCCCCTCTGTACGCGCAGCCTGGGACAGACGTCACTGAGGAGTGAGGCGCCAACTCTGGAGGCAAGGAGGCTGCAAATAGGTGACTCGGGAGGGTGTGTGTCCAGAAGGTGTCACCATTTAATTTTCTAATTGCAATGCGTAACGAGCATGGGATAAGGTGGACCATTGTCAACAATGAACAGGGGCAGGTTTAGCCATTCATTAACCCTTTTGTTGCCAGGGGGGCCACTTCTGGCAGTGAAAAGGTTAAACTCCCATGCCCCGGTGGATCCCCAGAAGTACAGGTCTTCACTGCTGGGAGGGTCTTCACAGTAGTGCAATGTGCTGCAAGCCAATCTATGAGGTGGTCGAATGGATCAACATACAATAAAACGGACAGAAGTAAATGGATTACCTAGCTGAGAGTTTGGTGCAGTAATAGTATGAGCAAGGGGTGAGTCTGCGAGAGGGGAGGAGAGGGGGATAGGATCTCACGCAGTATGGAGAAGCCGGGATGTCGTCTGTCTTCCGCCCCCCCCCCCGGCGGAGAGGGTGTGTGATTAAAGTTTGCAAAAAATATATACAGCTTAACCCCGTTATAGCGCGGTCCTCGGGGGCCACCCAATCCGACCGCACTATAAATCAGGGTCGCGAAAAAAAAAAAAAAAATGGCCTTCGCGTGTCCGATCGGGAGGGAGGGGGGGGGGGGAGAAAGAGGTGGAGTGAGGCGCAAACTGAAAATAGAAACACTCAAGAATAAAAACCATTTGATTAAGTTGATTGCTCCTTCCTTTAAAAAAACATGAAAATGGCTTATGGATAGTTGAAAAATAAATAAATAAAATCAAACCACCTTTATAGATAAATAAATAAAACTATAAAGAAACATATTGGAAAGAACGACAGAGAAAGGCAGCAAACAAGTTAGTGTTACTGCTGCAATTCCCCACAGAGGGTTTGTGTGTCGGATTTACAGTAACTATACAAAAATGCAAATTATTCAGATTTAACCCACCTTAAAATATGTCAGTGCCACTAGTACCACTTGGCTCCAATATGAACTACTTCAAGTTACTGCTGTGAAGCGCTTTGTACATTAATGGTGCTATATAAATAGACATGCATACAAGTTCTATTGACCTTAGCAGCGTTGAAAGTGGACAGATGTATTCACAACTATATATTGTCTGTTTCAGAGTGATGTAAATTGCCCTACGTTAGGAGATGGGGTGCTGGGATTTCACAAAACAAACACATAGAAGACATTTTAGTCCCAAGAGTGTATCTGCTCTCTTAGAACCCTGTAATTAAAAGCAGGGAAATTACATACATCATTGCACACAAGGGCATGTTTTCCAATTGCAGGCATTTGTAGAAGGAATGTGTCATAAGATTTTCACACCTGACAAATAGGCCATTGTAATCTTGAAAGCTCATCTAAAATAATGTCTACAAACTATTTTCCAGCTGGTGTCACAACATTGAGACACCAAATCAGGTCCATCTGGCCCACATCGCCTACTCACTTTCTCCAGTTGCAGAAAGAAAAAATATATATATATTACACCTAGCATATGATATAGTCTGCAGAAAAAACAACAACCAGACATGCAATACACAGTCAGCGATACATACACAATGAATAAGGTGTTTGCACACAGTAGTCTCAGAGGTCATTTGGATCTTATAAAAGGGATATAGCGATACACACACACACACACACAATTGCTGTATTTTCTGTGGGAGCTGAATCTGTCCAATAGCTATAATTACACAGAGACAGTGGCTAAAACAACCAAAGTATGAATAAAATAGTCTTGCATATTAAAGTTTCTATGGATAGTGTCACCTGCAATCAATGTATTTCCCTTTGCCTGGTAACTGAGTAAATACTGTTTTTAGAGTAGTGAAAGAAAAAAATAAAAATCATTTTACAAGGCAGTGTGCCATGCTCGTCTCCCTTCACTGTGAAATATAATTCGCTCTACCTAAGCAATAATCAGACCAACCTGTGATCTGTATATCAGCCACTGGTAGAATGTCTACACTTATCCAATCAATAAGCAGCATTGAATTCTGGGAGTAGTAGTTCTGCTCTTAAGAAGGTTATTCAATATACTCCAAAGTGGCCAAACGTACTGTTAGAAATCTGTTAATAAGCTGAAATTATTCTAACACGGACCACGTTTGGCTGAACATCCCTATTAAAATAAAAACTACGACATTTCGGAGTAACCTGAATTACCCCCTTCATCTAACACTAAACTAACAGTAGAACCACATGTCTCAGAGTTCCATGAGCTCACATATTTTAGAGGTCCATCTTAACATCTACCTACAGTGTTTGCCAGCTTGCCCAAATGACTATATTGAGCTTCATTGTAGTTAATAACTGTAACCTTATACTGTAGAAGGTAGTGTGTTTGAGATTTTGTTTTAAGAATTGAGTCGGTATTAGCACGGCGGCTGAACTACAGTTTAAAAACAAGTGGCACTTAGTGGTTAAAATATCCAGTACATACAAAAATTGTGACCACACTCATCCTTTCAAAAAAAAATATTCCATCTTGTTACAATTCGTTAGCTTTTACAACAGAATGTGACAGGTGTGTGTGTGTGTGTGTGTATATATGTATATATACCGTTAGGTCCGGAAATAAGTGGACACTGATACAAGTTTTGTTATTTCGGCTGTGTACCAAAATAAATTCAAGTTACAGTTAAATAATGAATATGGGCTTAAAGTGCATTCTATCAGCTTTAATTTGAAGGTATTCACATCCAAATTGGAGAAAGGGTTTAGGAATTACATCTCATTAATATGTAGCCCCCTCTCTTCAAGGGACCAAAAGTAATTGGACAATTGACTCAAAAGCTGTTCATGGACAGGTGTGGGCTATTCCTTCGTTATTTCATAATCAATTAAGCAGGTAAAAGGTCTGGAGTTGATTCCAGGTGTGGCATTCACACTTGGAAGCTGTTGCTGTGAACCCACAACATGCGGTCAAATGAGCTCTCAATGCAAGTGAAACAGGGCACCCTTAGGCTGCAAAAAAAAAAAAATCCATCAGAGGGATTATAGGAACATTAGGAGCGGCCAAATCAACAGTTTGGTACATTCTGAGAAAAAAAAAAGAACGCACTGGTGAGCTCTGCAACACAAAAAGGCCTGGACGTCCACGGAAGACAACAGTGGTGGATGACCGTAGGATCATTTCCATGGTAAAGAAAAACCCCTTCACAACATCCAGCCAAGTGAAGAACACTCTCCAGGAGGTAGGCATATCATTATCCAAGTCTACCATAAAGAGAAGACATCACAAGAGCAAATACAGAGGGTTCACCACAAGGTGCAAACCATTCATAAGCCTCAAGAATAGAAAGGCCAGATTAGACTTTGACAAACAATATCTTAAAAAGCCAGCACAGTTCTGGAACAGTATTCTTTGGACAGACGAAACTAAGATCAACCTGTACCAGAATGATGGGAAGAAAATAGTATGGAGAAGGCTTGGAACGGATCATGATCCGAAGCATACCACATCATCTGTAAAACACGGTGGAGGCAGTGTGATGGCATGGGTATGCATGGCTTACAATGGCACAGGGTCACTAGTGTTTTTTGATGATGTGACAGAAGACAGAAGCAGCCGGATGAATTCTGAAGTGTATAGGGATATATTGTCTGCTCAGATTCAGCCAAATTCAGTGAAGTTGATTGGACGGCGCTTCACTTTACAGATGGACAATGACCCAAAACATACTGCTAAAGCAACCCAGGATATTTTTAAGGCAAAGAAGTGAAATATTCTGCAATGGCCGAGTCAATCACCTGATCTCAACCCGATCGAGCACGCATTTCACTTGCTGAAGACAAAACTTAACGCAGAAAGACTCACGAACAAACAACAACTGAAGACAGCTGCAGAAAAGGCCTGGCAAAGCATCACAAAGGAGGAAACCCAGCGTTTCGTGATGTCCATGCGTTCCAGACTTAAAGCAGTTATTGCCAGCAAAGGATTCTCGACAAAGTATTAAAAATTAACATTTTATTTATGATTGTGTTAATTTGTCCAATTACATTTGAGCCCCTGAAATAAGGGGACTGTGTATGAAAATGATTGCAATTCCTAAACGTTTCATACGATATTTTTGTTCAACCCCTTGAATTAAAGCTGAAAGTCTACACTTCTATTGCATCTCAGTTGTTTCATTTCAAATCCATTGTGGTGGCGTACAGAGCCAAAATTATAAAAATTGTGTCAGTGTCCAGTTATTTCCGGACCTAACTGTGTGTGTGTGTATGTGTGTATGTGTGTATATATATATTTTTTTTTTGAATGATAGGGACGTAAAGTAGGTTTATAAATTTAAAAAAAAATATGAAACCCTTAATACAGCTGAATCCCGTTATAACGCGGTGCTCTTGGTCCACATAATGAGCATGTTATAACCAGGATCGCGAAATGGCCGCCGCAATCAGGAAGAGCGGTTCTGCGAGGACTTACCCGGCATCTGCAGCTCTCTCCACTTCATCAGGCTCCGAGGCGCTTACATACGCTCTCCCAAGCTTTCAATTTGACTGACTTTTGAGCGCAGGAGGGGTCACATGACCCTTCTCTGATGAATGACAGCCCAACAGTGAATACATTTTATATAATAAACATGCGGGAATTGAACCCTGATCACCCATGGACTGCACTGTGCAGTAGATGTTAAGTTTGTTTATAGAGTCAGATTCATCACACCAACACCGTGGTGTAGCAGCTAGAGAATTGCACCAGCATATGAAATATCATGGGTTCAATTCAAACATGGTGTAGGGGTGTGTGTATATATGTGTATCAGCGTGTGTCTGTTAGCAATAATGCACTGAATATTATATAAAAATAAAACCTTGGAGATGTTTTTAAATCGGGAGCCGCGCTCAGACAGCATTAAAAGCGGATTCGCGCTATACTAATATTTTGACCACAGGGTAAACGGGTTGGAGTAAGCCATGCTTCTTATCTGTACCAACATTAAATACCCAAGGGTTTAAAGATTGGTACATGTCTGGAGTGTTTATATCTAGCTAGCACCAACACTGTCCTGGGTTTCCATTACTCAATGCAATATTGGTGGGGGTCTTTGTACCCTGTAATGTAGCTGTATTTTTTTTGTGGTTTCCATTAAAATAGTCTTTATGGGCACACGCTCTCCTGGATTTCATTCAACCTTTTTTTACTTTCCGGAGTATTAGTGCCTGCTTTTTCCTTTTGCTTCGTTTCCACTTTTCATGTTCCCTGAGCCTAAGACTCATGAAACGTTCTATATGTAAGTTTTAGGTGAGATATTTGGGTAGAAATGCAATCATGTTGTTTGCAGGAGTTTGGGGGGGGCAAAGATATCAGTAGTCTCCTAATTCTCCCTGGCGTGCAGGCATGATTTGCCAGTACGTGGGTTGAATTACACCAGGGCTGCCCAGTGACTCCTGATTTTCAAGCCCAGATATCCCAGTCCTATTTCCCTTACAGCTATGAGTCTGCCCAAGTTATCCTATGTATTAAAGTATGTTTTATTTCATTTGTGTTTTTACTGTAAATGTCTATTCAGCCAGCTCAGGCATCCATATAGGTGCCGGGAAGTCTGCATAGACATCGGAGAGGAGATGTTGAGAGGTGTCGGGGTGTGAAGTGGCCAGGGCAGGGCTTAGTACTGGGTCGGGAGAACAGAGACCCCCTGCGGGGAGGACACTCTGATCTGCCAGACTCAGTGGAGTCTGCCCAGTAGGTGGCAATGGGTTGACTAGGGGAAGCGGCAAAATGTCGGCGCGTTTTCCCATTGGTCAATCCGTATGTCCCGCCCACGGGTCATCCCAAGCCGGCTTAGCACGTCCCCTCCTCTGGCGTCAGCCAAAGGACGAGCCCCTATTCATATCGGCTGGCGGCAGGGGTTTCCCATGCTCCAATTGGTCGCTCCTTCCTCCATGCTGAACATAGAACAGTGGAGGGTATGTAAGGAGAAACCCCAGTCAGAGAACCAGACGATCTAGTGACTTGTGTCGATGAAGCTAGGGAGGACTTTTCAAAGTTGCTGTCACGAATACCAGAGCAACCGGCTTCGTTTTGAAGCTAGGAAAAGTCTGCCCTGCAGAGACTAAGTCAGACGTGAAGTTCAAGTTCTCATTTGGAACGTAGCGGTCGCGGCTAGGAACTGAAGCCAAAAAGAGGACCAGAAAGCCCGGGTGTATATCCCAGTCAGGTTACGTGTACCGAAGCATACGCCCTGCACCTAGTAGAGCCTAGATTTCACCCCCAGTAAGTGTGCTTTTAGCTGTATTTTGTGTATTCATTGTGTTGTACGCCGGTTTACCCGAATAAACTGCATTTTGTTCTTACCACCTTGTTTGCCTAGCGAATGATCCCGGTACAAATAAGTGTCAAATCTCCTGGTCTCCCGTGAGAGACATTAGGGAAGGCCTAGTGACGTCACGGCCACGCCTCCCCGTCACGAGCGATCTAAAGTCCACAGATCGCTCAGGCGACAGGCGCGCACAACGCCATGTGCTCTGTCGCACACGCACTATATCACACAGCAGAAGCCAATTCCAATGATCGACTATGGGGACATACTGTAGTATATGGCACAGCAACCCAAACCCACCTTAGCAACCTTGATACCCTCTACAATTCAATATGTCGCTTTGTCCTCCAATGCAACGACAACACACATCACTGCGAAATGCTCAAAGAACTAGATTGGTCATCACTAGAGTCTAGGCGCAAAGTTCATCTTTCCTGTCTTGCCTTCAAATACTTTCTGGGCAAGCTACCCATCAATCTGAACAAGCTCCTCACCCCTACCACATGCAGCACCTATCATCTGAGATCAGACTCCAACAGACTGCTCATGGTCCTAAGGTTCAACAAAGTATACGGACGCTCCTCCTCATAGGCCTTCATTATACCACCGGCGGCGGGACACGCGCGCTACCTCTGTGCGATGCGCTGCCCGAAACTTGCACTGCAGGCAGGAGGCATCGGGAGGCGAGGCCATGATGTCACGCGAGTGGTTTACTCTCATTGGCTGAACCGCTCACATGATGCGGCCATCGCTCCAGAAAATAAAATTCTTGGATCTGTTCGAAAGTTGCGCACTTGGCCGCCTCGTTGGTTACCCATTCTTAAGTGTGCGCTCATAGGAAAACTTTTATTTGTTTTGGTGGCGCACAACGTTCTGCGCTCCGCCGCTTTGGGTATAATCACGGCCTTACCGTGCACCC
Source organism: Ascaphus truei (assembly GCF_040206685.1). Classification (NCBI taxonomy): domain Eukaryota; kingdom Metazoa; phylum Chordata; class Amphibia; order Anura; family Ascaphidae; genus Ascaphus; species Ascaphus truei. Next base: position 19,689,076 of record NC_134493.1, read on the forward strand.
CAAAACTGGAACAACCTACCAGAGACTCTTGCAGATGCCACCAGTCAAAGTTCTTTCAAAACTAAAGCTGTCTCACGTTTTAATCTGGTCTGTAACTGTTACATGCGCCTATAATATATATTATCTCTAACTGTGCATGCAATGTCTTGTATATAATGTACTAGCTGAGAGCCCCGGCGTTGCCCGGGATGTTTGTGGTGTGGGTGTGGCATTTGGGTGGGGAGTGGTCCACGCGGCCCATGTGCGGTGGTAGTGCTGCTGTGGCTGTACTGATGGTGATTGTATTGGTGTGCTGATTTGGGAGGGTTTGGTGCTGATGTGGGGGTGCGGATGTGGGTGTGCCAATGGGGGAGGTGCAAAGGTGGCGATGTGTGGGTGCTGATGGTGTTGATGGGGCAGGGAATGGTGGGGAGCCGAGAATGCCAGTGTGCTGGGGGGGCATGGGATACCGGTGTGCTGATGTGGTGGTGCTGGGGTGTGTGTGTATACATGTTTGTGTGTATACATTGTATGTGTGTGTGTGTATACATGTGTGTGTGTGTATGTGTACGTGTGTGTGTATACACGTGTGTGTGTGTGTATGTGTATACACGTGTGTGTGTATACACGTGTGTGTGTGTATACACGTATGTGTGTGTATACACATGTGTGTGTGTATACACGTGTGTGTATACACGTGTGTGTGTGTATACACGTGTGTGTATACACATGTGTGTGTATACATTGTGTGTGTGTATACGTGTGTGTGTGTATACACATGTGTGTATACACGTGTATACATGTTTGTGTGTGTGTATACATGTTTGTGTGTATACATTGTATGTGTGTGTGTGTGTGTGTGTGTGTACATTTGTGTGTGTGTACACATGTTTGGGGGTGAAGGGGGAGGTGAAGGGGGGGGGTGAAGGGGGGGTGGAGGGGAGGTGAAGGGGGGGGTGGGAGGGGAGGTGAAGGGGGGGTGAAGGGGAGGTGGGGGGTGAAGGGGAGGTGTGGGGGTGAAGGGGACGTGGGGGGGGGGTGAAGGGGAGGTGAAGGGGGGTGGAGGGGAGGTGAAGGGGGGGTGGAGGGGAGGTGAAGGGGGGGTGGAGGGAGGTGGAAGGGAAGTGGAGTGAGGGGAGGTGAGGTGAAGGGGGGTGAGGGGAGGTGAAGGGGGGTGCAGGGGAGGTGAAGGGGGGTGAGGGGAGGTGAAGGGGGGGTGAGGGGAGGTGAAGGCCGCTCCCTCACCCGTCCGGCCGCTCACTCACCCGTCCGGCAGCTCCCTCACCCGTCCGGCCGCTCCCACGTGTATCTGAGGCGGGAGGCAGCTTGTTGTGGCCGCTCCCCCGCTGTGTCCCGGGCGCTCGCTCGCTCCGCTGACTGTAGCGGCGCCGGGGGGGGGGGGGGGGGGGGGTTTGGGTGGAGGGGAGGTGATTTGAAGGGGGGTGAGGGGGTGGGTGAAGGCCGCTCACTCACCCGTCCGGCCGCTCCCACGTGGAACTGAGGCGGGAGGCAGCTTGTTGTTGCCGCTCCCCCGCTGTGTCCCGGGCACTCGCTCCTCCGCTGACTGTAGCGGCGCCGGGGGGGGGGGGGGTTTGAAAGCGCGGGAGACACGGGGAGAGGGAGGGGGTGCGCGCGGGTGTGGAGGCTGATTTCGGGGAGGAAGAGGCGGAGGCTCTGGCGGGTATGTGAGCCCCCCCCCCCGGGGTTATACATGCTGCTAATGTACACCCCCCCCCTACTGTGTGTGTGTGTGTGTGTGTGTGTGTCCCTGTGTGTGTGTCCCTGTGAGTGTGTGTGTGTGTGTGTGTGTGTCCCTGTGTGTGTCCCTGTGTGTGTCCCTGTGTGTGTCCCTGTGTGTGTCCCTGTGTGTGTGTGTCCCTGTGTGTGTGTTTGTGTCCCTGTGTGTCCTTTGGGCCGTCACTCCGCCTCATGCCAATGAGAGGTGTGCGGGGGCGGCCCAAGGGACCAATGAGATTTCCCCTAGGGACACCGGACATCCAGCAGGCAGGCAGGCTGGCTTGCATGCATGCAGGCAGGCAGGCATACAGTGCTTTCACTAATATAGTATAAGATACCAGGCCTGCACAACTCGTAAAGCGAGAAGGACCGAACTGCTCCAAGGAAAAAAATTTGGGCCGCACGGGTAAAATCATCATCATCATCATCATCTCTCCTCCAGCACCTCTCATCATCATCCTCATATTTCACCCAGAACCCCTCACTATCAACCTTTGCGATACTCCCCATCTATCTCTCATACCCCCATCCACACACATAATACTCCCTCCACATGAAACACAACAATACCCCCCCTGCACACCACACACATCCCACCCCCCCCTGCACCTCACATCCTTCTCCCCCCCTGCACCTCACATCCTTCTCCCCCCCTGCACCTCACATCACTCTCCCCCCTGCACCTCTCATCTCTCTCCCCCCCTGCACCTCACATCACTCTCCCCCCCTGCACCTCACATCACTCTCCCCCCCTGCACCTCACATCACTCTCCCCCCCTGCACCTCACATCACTCTCCCCCCCCTGCACCTCACATCACTCTCCCCCCCTGCACCTCACATCACTCTCCCCCCCTGCACCTCACATCACTCTCCCCCCTGCACCTCCAACCACCCCCCCCTGCACCTCCAACCACCCCCCCTGCACCTCCAACCACCCTACACCCTACAGCACTACACACACTCAATCCTCCCCACACACACACACACTCAATCCCCCCACACACACACACTCAATCCCCCACACACACACACTCAATCCCCCCACACACACACACGCAATGCCCCCTCACACACACACTCATCACCCCCACACACACACTCAATCCCCCACACACACACACTCAATCCCCCCACACACACACACTCAATCCCCCCACACACACACACTCAATCCTCCCCACACACTCAACTCAATCCCCCAACACACACTACACACAATCCCCCCACACACTACACACTATCCCCCCACTCACACACACAATCCCCCACACTCACTACACAATCCCCCCACACACAGACACACTATCCCCCCCACACACACACACACACACACAATCCCCCCCACACACACACACACAATCCCCCCCAACACACACACACAATCCCCCACACACACACACACAATCCCCCCACACACACACACACAATCCCCCCACACACACACACACACAATCCCCCCACACACACACACACAATCCCCCACACACACACACACAATCCCCCCACACACACACACACAATCCCCCCACACACACACACACAATCCCCCACACACACACTCACAATCCCCCACACACACACACACAATCCCCCACACACACACACACAATCCCCCACACACTCACACACAATCCCCCACACACACACTCAATCCCCCCCCACACACACTCAATCCCCCCACACACACTCAATCCCCCCCACACACACTCAATCCCCCCCACACACACTCATCCCCCCACACACACTCAATCCCCCCACACACACACTCAATCCCCCCACACACACACACTCAATCCCCCCCACACACACACACTCAATCCCCACCACACACACACACTCAATCCCCCCCACACACGCACTCATCCCCCCACACACGCACTCAATCCCCCCCACACACTCAATCTCCCCCACACACTCAATCTCCCCCACACACTCAATCTCCCCACACACTCAATCTCCCCCACACACTCAATCCCCCCACACACTCAATCCCCCCCCAAACACACTCAATCCCCCCCACACCCTCAATCCCCCCCCCACACCCTCAATCCCCCCCCCACACCCTCAATCCCCCCCCCACACCCTCAATCCCCCCCCCACACACTCAATCCCCCCCCCACACACTCAATCCCCCCCCACACACTCAATCCCCCCCCCACACACTCAATCCCCCCCCACACACACTCAATCCCCCCCACACACACTCAATCCCCCCCACACACTCACTCCCCCCACACACTCAATCCCCCCCCACACACTCAATCCCCCCCCCCACACACTCAATCCCCCCCCCACACACTCAATCCCCCCCCACACACTCAATCCCCCCCCCCCACACACTCAATCCCCCCCCCACACACTCAATCCCCCCCCACACACACAATCCCCCCCCCACACACACAATCCCCCCCCACACACACAATCCCCCCCACACACACACTCATCCCCCCCCACACACACACACTCAATCCCCCCACACACTCAATTCCCCCCACACACACACACACTCAATCCCCCCCCCCCACACACACAATCCCCCCCCCCACACACACACACACACACTCACACACTAAATCCCCCCACACACACACTCAATCCCCCCCCCACACACACACACACACTCAATCCCCCCCACATACACACACTCAACCCCCCCCACATACACACTCAATCCCCCCCACACACACACTCAATCCCCCCTACACACACAATCCCCCCCTACACACACACACACACAATCCCCCCTACACACACACAATCCCCCCTACACACACACACACTCAATCCCCCTACACACACACACTCAATCCCCCTACACACACGCAATCCCCCCCCACACACACACTCAATCCCCCCCCCCACACACACACTCAATCCCCCCCCACACACACACACACACACACAATCCCCCCCCCACACACACACACACACACAATCCCCCCCACACACTCAATCCCCCCTCACACACTCAACCCCCCCCACACACACTCAATCCCCCCCCACACAGACACACACTCAATCCCCCCCACAAACACACTCAATCCCCCACACACACACACACACACACACTCAATCCCCCCCCACACACACACTCAATCCCCCCCCACACACACACTCAATCCCCCCCCCCCACACTCAATCCCCCCCACACACACACACTCAATCCCCCCCCACACACACACACACTAAATCCCCCCCCCCCCACACACACACACTCAATCCCATCCCCCCACACACACACTCCCTGCCCCCCCCCACACACACACACTCAATCCCCCCCCCCCCACACACACACACACACTCAATCCCCCCCCACATACACACTCAATCCCCCCCACATACACACTCAATCCCCCCACATACACACTCAATTCCCCACAAACACACACTCAATCCCCCCACAAACACACACTCAATCCCCCCACAAACACACACTCAATCCCCCCACAACACACACTCAATCCCCCCCACACACACACTCAATCCCCCCCCCACACACACTCACACACACAATCCCCCCCCCACACACAATCCCCCCCCACACACAATCCCCCCCCACACACACAATCCCCCCCCACCCCCACACACTCAATCCCCCCCCACACACTCAATCCCCCCACACACACTCAATCCCCCCCACACACACTCAATCCCCCCCACACACACTCAATCCCCCCCACACACACACACTCAATCCCCCCCACACACACTCAATCCCCCCCCCCCACACACACAATCCCCCCCCACACACACAATCCCCCCCCACCCACACACAATCCCCCCCCACCCACACACACACACACACACACAATCCCCCCCCACCCACACACACACAATCTCCCCCCCACACACACACAATCCCCCCCCACACACACACACACACACACACACACACACACACACACACACACACACACACAATCCCCCCCCCCCACACACACACACACACAATCCCCCCACACACACACACACACAATCCCCCCCCCACACACACACAATCCCCCCCCCACCCACACACAATCCCCCCCCCACACACAAAATCCCCCCCCCCACCCACACACAATCCCCCCCCCCACCCACACACAATCCCCCCCCCCACACACACAATCCCCCCCCACACACACACAATCCCCCCCACACACACCACACACACACACACACTCAATCCCCCCCCCCACAGACACACACACACTCAATCCCCCCCCACTCACACACCCAATCCCCCCCCACACACACTCAATCCCCCCCACACACACACTCAATCCCCCCCACACACTCAACCCCCCCCACCACACACACACCCCCCCCCACACACACACACTCAATCCCCCCCCCACACTCAATCCCCCCCCCCACACACACACACTCAATCCCCCCCCCACACACACACTCAATCCCCCCCCACACACACACACTCAATCCCCCCCCACACACACACACTCAATCCCCCCCCCCCACACACACACTCAATCACCCCCCCCCCACACACACTCAATCCCCCCCCACTGATGTGTGTTGCAGGGGGGGAGAGAGTGTCATATTGAGGGGAGGGGGAAAGAGTGTCATATTGAGGGGAGGGAGAGAGAGTGTCATATTGAGGGGAGGGGGAGAGAGTGTCATATTGAGGCGAGGGGGAGAGTGTCATATTGAGGGGAGGGGGAGAGAGTGTCATATTGAGGGGAGGGGGAGAGAGTGTCATATTGAGGCAAGGGGAGGAGAGTGTCATATTGAGGGGAGGGGGAGAGAGTGTCATATTGAGGGGAGGGGGAGAGTGTGTCATATTGAGGGGAGGGGGAGAGTGTCATATTGAGGGGAGGGGAGGGAGTGTCATATTGAAAGGAGGGGGAGAGAGTCATATTGAGAGGAGGAGGAGAGTGTCATTTAGGGGAGGGGGAGAGAGTGTCATAATGAGGGAAGACAGACATGGGGGGATGCTGACTTGGGGGGGGCTGCTGACATGGAATGGCTGAGGGTATTTTGTGGGTGAGGGGGAGAGATGGGGGTATGAGAGATAGATGGGGAGTATCGTAAAGGTTGATAGTGTTGGGTTCTCTGGGAGATATGAGGATGATGGTGAGGTGCTGGAGGAGAGAGGATGATGGTGAGGTGCTGGAGGAGAGAGGATGATGGTGAGGTGCTGGAGGAGAGAGGATGATGGTGAGGTGCTGGAGGAGAGAGGATGATGGTGAGGTGCTGGAGGAGAGAGGATGATGGTGAGGTGCTGGAGGAGAGAGGTTGATGGTGAGGTGCTGGAGGAGAGAGGATGATGGTGAGGTGCTGGAGGAGAGAGGATGATGGTGAGGTGCTGGAGGAGAGAGGATGATGGTGAGGTGCTGGAGGAGAGAGGATGATGGTGAGGTGCTGGAGGAGAGAGGATGATGGTGAGGTGCTGGAGGAGAGAGGATGATGGTGAGGTGCTGGAGGAGAGATGATGATGGTGAGGTGCTGGAGGAGAGATGATGATGGTGAGGTGCTGGAGGAGAGATGATGATGGTGAGGTGCTGGAGGAGAGATGATGATGGTGAGGTGCTGGAGGAGAGATGATGATGGTGAGGTGCTGGAGGAGAGATGATGATGATTTAACCTGTGCGGCCCAAATTTTTTTTTCCTTGGAGCAGTTCGGCCCTTCTCACTTTACGAGTTGGGCAGGCCTGATATAGAGTATAAGTTATAAGATAAGTGTATGCATATTGGGTTATTGCCACGGTTCATATAGAGTATAAGATTACTGTATTGCACATAGTAAAGTTGGTTGCACGCATTGTATCGGTGTGTTTCTTGCCCAGGGGAATATTACATGACGAGGATCCTGGGTAAGTGGAGGCGCTGCGCTAATACGTGTTACCCCAGGCTCCCAGCTAGCGGAGGCTCAGATCTCCTGGAGCCGCAGGTGCGCGCAGTTACCCGTAGTCGCTTAAAGTGTCAGAAAAAGGGCTACATATGTCTTTTTTTACATAGCGCCATTAAATGTACATAGCGCTTCACAGCAGTAATACATGTGACAATCATATAAATTACAAATAACAGATCATGGGAATAAGTGCTTCAGAAAGCGTATCGCACAGCAGATGCTAATGCCAATTATTGACTATGGAGACATAGTATATGGCTCGGCACCTCAAACCCACCTTAGCAAACTTGACACCCTCTACAATTCAATATGCCGCTTTGTTCTCCAATGCAACTACAACACACATCACTGCGAAATGCTCAAAGAACTAGATTGGTCATCACTAGAGTCTAGGCGCAAAGTTCACCTTTCCTGTCTTGCCTTTAAATTCTTCATGGGCAAGCAACCCTGCTACCTGAACAAGCTCCTCACCCCTACCACATGCAGCACTTATCACCTGAGATAAGACTCCAAAAGACTGTTCATGGTCCCAAGGCTCAACAAAGTATCCGGCCGTTCCTCCTCCTCTTACCGTGCTCCCCACAACTGGAACAACCTACCACAGACTCTCACATCCACCACCAGTATAAGTTCTTTCAAATCTAAGGCTGTCACATTTTTATCTGGTCTGTAACTGTTACATACGCCCATAATATATATTTTCTTTAACTGTGCACGTAATGTCTTGTATATAATGTATACCCTGCTCACTTATGTAACTATGTATTTGTAACCATGTATTATTTGTTTTACTCTGTGCCCAGGACATACTTGAAAACGAGAGGTAACTCTCAATGTATTACTTCCTGGCAAAATATTTTATAATAAATAAATAAATTGTAATCTCTGGGGTAGCGGCTCGCGCCTGCAAACATTCTATGTACAGCGCTGCATACACTGGCGGTGGAAACATTACTACTGTTTTATATCAGACCTGACTGCTGATATAAACAGGACTTTAAAATCAGTTGCGATTCATAGAAAACCAGTGTGATCTGCCTGGCTTCTATCTAGGTGACGCTAGAGGGTGAGAGGGTGAGAGGGTGAGAGGCTGGTGTTGATGTTTAGGGGGCGGGAGAAGAAATCATGGCGCCCTCCTCCCGTGTGAGGCAGGACAGTGATAGCCACGGGCGGACCCCCCGGTTACCTGGCAGCAGGCAGGGCTTGCGGACCCCCCCGGTTACCTGGCTGCAGGCAGGGCTGGCGGACCCCCGGTTACCTGGCTGCAGGCAGGGCTGGCGGACCCCCCGGTTACCTGGCTGCAGGCAGGGCTTGTGGACCCCCGGTTACCTGGCTGCAGGCAGGGCTTGCGGACCCCCGGTTACCTGGCTGCAGGCAGGGCTTGCGGACCCCCCGGTTACCTGGCTGCAGGCAGGGCTTGCGGACCCCCCGGTTACCTGGCTGCAGGCAGGGCTTGCGGACCCCCCGGTTACCTGGCTGCAGGCAGGGCTTGCGGACCCCCCGGTTACCTGGCTGCAGGCAGGGCTTGCGGACCCCCCGGTTACCTGGCTGCAGGCAGGGCTTGCGGACCCCCCGGTTACCTGGCTGCAGGCAGGGCTTGCGGACCCCCCGGTTACCTGGCTGCAGGCAGGGCTTGCGGACCCCCCGGTTACCTGGCTGCAGGCAGGGCTTGCGGACCCCCCGGTTACCTGGCTGCAGGCAGGGCTTGCGGACCCCCCGGTTACCTGGCTGCAGGCAGGGCTTGCGGACCCCCCGGTTACCTGGCTGCAGGCAGGGCTTGCGGACCCCCCGGTTACCTGGCTGCAGGCAGGGCTTGCGGACCCCCCGGTTACCTGGCTGCAGGCAGGGCTTGCGGACCCCCCGGTTACCTGGCTGCAGGCAGGGCTTGCGGACCCCCCGGTTACCTGGCTGCAGGCAGGGCTTGCGGACCCCCCGGTTACCTGGCTGCAGGCAGGGCTTGCGGACCCCCCGGTTACCTGGCTGCAGGCAGGGCTTGCGGACCCCCCCGGTTACCTGGCTGCAGGCAGGGCTTGCGGGCCCCCCGGTTACCTGGCTGCAGGCAGGGCTTGCGGACCCCCCGGTTACCTGGCTGCAGGCAGGGCTTGCGGACCCCCCGGTTACCTGGCTGCAGGCAGGGCTTGCGGACCCCCCCGGTTACCTGGCTGCAGGCAGGGCTTGCGGACCCCCCCGGTTACCTGGCTGCAGGCAGGGCTTGCGGACCCCCCCGGTTACCTGGCTGCAGGCAGGGCTTGCGGACCCCCCCGGTTACCTGGCTGCAGGCAGGGCTTGCGGACCCCCCGGTTACCTGGCTGCAGGCAGGGCTTGCGGACCCCCCGGTTACCTGGCTGCAGGCAGGGCTTGCGGACCCCCCGGTTACCTGGCTGCAGGCAGGGCTTGCGGACCCCCCGGTTACCTGGCTGCAGGCAGGGCTTGCAGACCCCCCGGTTACCTGGCTGCAGGCAGGGCTTGCGGACCCCCCGGTTACCTGGCTGCAGGCAGGGCTTGCGGACCCCCCGGTTACCTGGCTGCAGGTAGGGCTTGCGGACCCCCCGGTTACCTGGCTGCAGGCAGGGCTTGCGGACCCCCCCGGTTACCTGGCTGCAGGCAGGGCTTGCGGACCCCCGGTTACCTGGCTGCAGGCAGGGCTTGCGGACCCCCCGGTTACCTGGCTGCAGGCAGGGCTTGCGGACCCCCCGGTTACCTGGCTGCAGGCAGGGCTTGCGGACCCCCCCGGTTACCTGGCTGCAGGCAGGGCTTGCGGGCCCCCCGGTTACCTGGCTGCAGGCAGGGCTTGCGGACCCCCCGGTTACCTGGCTGCAGGCAGGGCTTGCGGACCCCCCGGTTACCTGGCTGCAGGCAGGGCTTGCGGACCCCCCCGGTTACCTGGCTGCAGGCAGGGCTTGCGGACCCCCCCGGTTACCTGGCTGCAGGCAGGGCTTGCGGACCCCCCGGTTACCTGGCTGCAGGCAGGGCTTGCGGACCCCCCGGTTACCTGGCTGCAGGCAGGGCTTGCGGACCCCCCGGTTACCTGGCTGCAGGCAGGGCTTGCGGACCCCCCGGTTACCTGGCTGCAGGCAGGGCTTGCGGACCCCCCGGTTACCTGGCTGCAGGCAGGGCTTGCGGACCCCCCGGTTACCTGGCTGCAGGCAGGGCTTGCGGACCCCCCGGTTACCTGGCTGCAGGCAGGGCTTGTTGACCCCCCGGTTACCTGGCTGCAGGCAGGGCTTGTTGACCCCCCGGTTACCTGGCTGCAGGCAGGGCTTGCGGACCCCCCCGGTTACCTGGCTGCAGGCAGGGCTTGCGGACCCCCCCGGTTACCTGGCTGCAGGCAGGGCTTGCGGACCCCCCCGGTTACCTGGCTGCAGGCAGGGCTTGCTGACCCTCCCGGTTACCTGGCTGCAGGCAGGGCTTGCGGACCCCCCGGTTACCTGGCTGCAGGCAGGGCTTGCGGACCCCCCAGTTACCTGGCTGCAGGCAGGGCTTGCGGACCCCCCGGTTACCTGGCTGCAGGCAGGGCTTGCTGACGCCCCCGGTTACCTGGCTGCAGGCAGGGCTTGCGGACCCTCCGGTTACCTGGCTGCAGGCAGGGCTTGCGGACCCCCCCGGTTACCTGGCTGCAGGCAGGGCTTGCGGACCCCCCCGGTTACCTGGCTGCAGGCAGGGCTTGCGGACCCCCCCGGTTACCTGGCTGCAGGCAGGGCTTGCGGACCCCCCGGTTACCTGGCTGCAGGCAGGGCTTGCGGACCCCCGGTTACCTGGCTGCAGGCAGGGCTTGCGGACCCCCCCCGGTTACCTGGCTGCAGGCAGGGCTTGCTGACCCCCCCGGTTACCTGGCTGCAGGCAGGGCTTGCGGACCCCCCCGGTTACCTGGCTGCAGGCAGGGCTTGCGGACCCCCGGTTACCTGGCTGCAGGCAGGGCTTGCGGACCCCCCCCGGTTACCTGGCTGCAGGCAGGGCTTGCTGACCCCCCCGGTTACCTGGCTGCAGGCAGGGCTTGCTGACCCCCCGGTTACCTGGCTGCAGGCAGGGCTTGCGGACCCCCCGGTTACCGGGCTGCAGGCAGGGCTTGCGGACCCCTCGGTTACCGGGCTGCAGGCAGGGCTTGCGGACCCCCCGGTTACCTGGCTGCAGGCAGGGCTTGCGGACCCCCCCGGTTACCTGGCTGCAGGCAGGGCGTGCGGACCCCCCGGTTACCTGGCTGCAGGCAGGGCTTGCCCTTGGGCACCCGGTCGGCCCCGCACACGGTGAAGGTGTGAGTGTCGTCGCTCAGCCGCACGGTGACGCCGCGCTCGGGCCGTACGTGCAGCACCCGGCCCTGCATCCACACCAGGCCCACCTCCAGCCCGCCGGCTCCTTTCTCCAGCCAGAAGGAACCGGGCCGCCGCCGCACGCATTCCCTCAGCCGCCCCGCTAACATCTTCACCGGCGGGGAGGTAACCTGGAAGCCGGGCCGCGCTGCAGGCCGATCTCCGGCGGCCGCCATGGTCGCCATGGAGACAGCAAAACTGGCGCGCCTTTTCTGACATTGACAGGGGACCAATCGCGGCTCCTGTACGAGAGCAGCAACCAATCATAGGAGAGGGGGGCTGGGCTGGTGACCCTGCATTAACCCCTTCCAGGCTGTTAGTGTGACAACCCTCTATAAAGACGTGTCTCTGTGTAATAAACCAATGTCAGAACAATACATGGCGCGCCTGTGTTTGTGTTTATTAAGCAGCAGTGTCACATATTCCAACATCTTTTTATAAATGTCAGGGGTCAAGTCTGCACTATGTCTGCCCACCATACAGGGGAAAGTGGTTCTTGGGTGAGCCATACTCCAGCTAACAGTAAACAATAATAATAATGACAACAACAAATATAATAAAGTTAATCTTATACTATATTAGTGAAAGCACTGTATGTTTGCCTGCCTGGATGTCCGGTGTCCCTAGGGGAAATCTCATTGGTCCCTTGGGTCGCCCGCCCCCGCACACCTCTCATTGGCCTGAGGCGGAGTGACGGCCCACACACACACACACAACACAGCAGCTCTATACACACACACACACACACACACACACACACACACACACACACACACACACACACACACAACACAGCAGCTCTATACACACACACACACACACACACAACACAGCAGCTCTATACACACACACACACACACAACACAGCAGCTCTATACACACACACACACACACACAACACAGCAGCTCTATACACACACACACACACACAACACAGCAGCTCTATACACACACACACACACACAACACAGCAGCTCTATACACACACACACACACACAACACAGCAGCTCTATACACACACACACACACAACACAGCAGCTCTATACACACACACACACACAACACAGCAGCTCTATACACACACACACACACACAACACAGCAGCTCTATACACACACACACACACACAACACAGCAGCTCTATACACACACACACACACACACAACACAGCAGCTCTATACACACACACACACAACACAGCAGCTCTATACACACACACACACAACACAGCAGCTCTATACACACACACACAACACAGCAGCTCTATACACACACACACATAACACAGCAGCTCTATACACACACACAACACAGCAGCTCTATACACACTATACACACACACACACACACACACACAACACAGCAGCTCTATACACACACACACACCCTCTGTCCGCCCCCCTCCCCCCCCCTCACGTGCGCCATCCTGCACTGGCTCCGGACGGGAAGCGCGGCCCTCATACCCCAGCCGCTCCCTTACCTCCCCGGCGCTACCACCCGCTCAGGTAAGTCACTGTGCGTCCCGCCTCAGCCTCAGGCCCACTGCGCGTCCCGCCTCAGCCTCAGGCCCACTGCGCGTCCCGCCTCAGCCTCAGGCCCACTGCGCGTCCCGCCTCAGCCTCAGGCCCACTGCGCGTCCCGCCTCAGCCTCAGGCCCACACAGGGCGCTTCCTACCGCCGCTCAGCCAGACGCCACATCGAGCGGGCGCCGGGGGGGGGGGGGGAGCGTGAGTCTTAGGCCCACACAGGGTGCTTCCTGCAGCCGCCTGCACGCCTCACTCAGCAGGACGGCACATCGGGGGACCAAGCGGCCGCCGGGGGGGGGAGCGCGAGTCACAGGGAACGGGGGGGGGGAGTCACGGGGAACGGGGGGGGGGGAAATGCCCAAACATAAATTATGACAATACATATGCCCACCGCTCTCCACCCCCCCCACTCCCCTTTCCCCCCCACCACTCCCCTTCCCCCCCCCCACTCCCCTTCCCCCCCCCGCTCCCCTTTCTCCCCCCCGCTCCCCTTTTACCCCCCTCCGCTCCCCTTTCTCCCCCCCTCCGCTCCCCTTTCTCCCCCCCCCCGCTCCCCTTTCTCCCCCCCCGCTCCCCTTTCTCCCCCCCCGCTCCCCTTTCTCCCCCCCCGCTCCCCTTTCTCCCCCCCCGCTCCCCTTTCTCCCCCGCTCCCCTTTCTCCCCGCTCCCCTTTCTCCCCCCCCCCCGCTCCCCTTTCTCCCCCCCGCTCCCCTTTCTCCCCCCCGCTCCCCTTTCTCCCCCCCCGCTCCCCTTTCTCCCCCCCCGCTCCCCTTTCTCCCCCCCCGCTCCCCTTTCTCCCCCCCCCCGCTCCCCTTTCTCCCCCCCCCCCGCTCCCCTTTCTCCCCCCCCCGCTCCCCTTTCTCCCCCCCCCCCGCTCCCCTTTCTCCCCCCCCCCGCTCCCCTTTCTCCCCCCCCCGCTCCCCTTTCTCCCCCCCCCGCTCCCCTTTCTCCCCCCCCCGCTCCCCTTTCTCCCCCCCCCGCTCCCCTTTCTCCCCCCCCCCGCTCCCCTTTCTCCCCCCCCGCTCCCCTTTCTCCCCCCCCGCTCCCCTTTCTCCCCCCCCGCTCCCCTTTCTCCCCCCCCCGCTCCCCTTTCTCCCCCCCCCGCTCCCCTTTCTCCCCCCCCCCCGCTCCCCTTTCTCCCCCCCCGCTCCCCTTTCTCCCCCCCGCTCCCCTTTCTCCCCCCCCCCCCGCTCCCCTTTCTCCCCCCCCCGCTCCCCTTTCTCCCCCCCCCCGCTCCCCTTTCTCCCCCCCCCCCGAAACCTTTACAACAAATACTCACCTATTGTTCCACGAGTTATAAATAATACTACCTATTACGCATTTACATCCCGGGCAACGCCGGGTCTCTCAGCTAGTAAATAATAATAATGAAAGATGAATAAATAAATCCTAATGAAAAAGAAATAAGTAGCACCAAACATAATGACAATATTTGTTTGATGTTAACATTTAATAATATGTAACGTATAAAGCACCAAACCCCTACTCGCCACCAGAAGTACAAGGCTAATTTCATTTAAAATAGATTTGAAGCAAAAGGTGACACTGTGCTCATTTGCATGTCATTTCCCAGAGTCCCTGGCTGCAGTGGAAGCTGTATGGGATAATGGTGAAAAGCAGGGTTGCAGACCTGTCTGAGACATGTGAATGTGCTCACAAGGGAGATTGTTATTTCTCTTTAGTTCATAGTCATTTTTAGAGCAAAGATCAGCAACATTTTGCCTAAGACGACATTGTTTAGGATATTTACTAAATTGTACTAGGCCAGCAAGGCACTTTACAATGCTGTACAGTAACTAAGGCCCGGGCCATAGAGGGGTGGGGAGAGCGGATGCGCGCTAACGCTGAGGCTCGCCTGCTTAAGTCAGCCCGATTCCACGGAGCCAGCGTGCGCGAAGGGAGCCGGGGGGAGGTGGTTGGAGGCGGGGCAGTGACGTCGCTGGGCCAATCGCCCGCGATGCACTGACGTCAATGTCACGGCGCCGTGACGTTGACGCTGCTTAAGGCTGATTGGATGTTTTCAGCCGACAGCGCGCTGAAAAACAGCTTGGCGCTCGGCTGAAAACTCCAAAGCCTGAGCACGCCCGCGGACGCTCGCATGAGCCCCCTCTCAAGGCATCCTCATTGAGGATGCAGGGGCTCAGCGCGGAGCGTCCGCACGCCTCAGCGCTGCTTGTCCTTCTATGGACGCAGCCTTAGACTCCTTACAGACTATTCACTTGAGTGGACCATAAAGTGTCTTATAGAGGGAACTCTAAGGTGTCTTAAGATGCATTAAGATATATTATGTATGGAAATCTTTATTTATATAGCGCTTTATAAGAGAGGCAATACAGTACAGGGAATTATAGTACAATAAGTGCAACAAACAAAATCAGACAATAGGAAAGGAAATCCCTGGCCTGCAGAGCTTACAGTCTTAATGCTAGATCCATGGAACTCTGTTGTGTTTACGCTAATAACGGGACATTCCTGAAATTGGTACCTGACCCTGTGTGGAAGGCAGAGACACAGGGGCAGTGCCTGCCAATATCATAAAGAGCAGTGCACTTCCTATTTAGTAGAAGTGTGTGTCAGAGTTAAGAGTTCAGTCCAGAGTTAGAGTCTGCTGAGTCTGTCACCTGGCTGGCCCAGGGTGACAGAGAGAGCCTATATCAATTGGCCGTTGGAGAAGGGGAGCCATCAGCCTCTGAGTAGAGCTGATGCAACCTTACTTAGGGAGGTGGACCAATTCCTCTCACCCTGTTTAGGGGGCGAGGGAAGAGCTAGCCCCACCCTGGGTGCCCTTGACCTGGGGTGGTGGCAGGGACACAGAGACCATCCTGAGGGAGAGCAGTCCTGTGTGGAGGAAGACACCCTGTACCTGATTGACAGTCTTGTTGCTGCTATTCTGCTGCTGTGAATAAAGAGCTGCGGCTGCTTTTAAAGATATACAGTGTGAGACTGGAATCTCTCATCCCCGGGGGGGGACGACGACGACGACTCTCTGGAAGGATTCCACCCGTATTCCTGGGGCTCAGAGATGGAGGTGCTGCACCATTAAATGAGACGAAGGCATTCACCCCAGAAACCTGATCCTATCATCCCCCATACCATCGCGGGAGACTCAGGCCCCCCTGTTGCCAGCAGGTATGCACCACACTCAGACACGTAGCCAGGCCCTAGTACAGAGGAGGGGGCCCGATCTGCGATTGGCCCAGGGAAGGGGGGCTACATTGGGAATGGCTGTTACTTTTCTTCATATTAATGGGTATCCTCAAAGCTAATGATATGCCAAAATGACGTCCATTAGCAAAACTACAATTGTTTCTTCACTTTTTCTGCTTGATGAATAGGGTGACCAGATTTCGAAAATGAAAAACCGGGACACCTTAAAAAATAATTTATTAAACAAATTACATCACGTGACACCTCCTGTTGCCATGACAATAAGACACTCTGATGCCCCTGCAGTGTTAGTGTGTATAGAGGTGGGGGCTTTGCTTGGGCCCTTCAACTCTTACAGCCAGGGCATTATTGGCCAGGAATGCCCAGTTCGGAGGGGATTACTACTTCAAAATGTATTTGATTCGTAACAACATCAAAAAACTGTAATACCAATAACTAACAACCACAGACAATGGTAATCTAAACCATCAAATAAAATGTCTACGGCCCTTGTTCAAGCATGTTTGCGGTACTTACCAGATAAATCAGTGCCTGCAATCCACGACTGTATCCGCCTCTCCGAGCGTCTGTAAGCAATCCAGCGTTCCTGGTGTGTGGCTGAAGAGGTGAGGGACTCCCTCCTCTCAAACGGAAAAGAAGAGCAAAAAATAGAATTGGAACATACCTATCATACAGGGATGAGAGAGAGAGACAGAGAATGAGAGAGAGAGACAGAATGAGAGAGAGACAGAGAATGAGAGAGAGAGACAGAGAATGAGAGAGAGACAGAGAATGAGAGAGAGACAGAGAATGAGAGAGAGACAAAAGTAATGTACTGTATAACCATTAAACCGTACCCCCTAGTATTCGTGTAATCATTGTCCCACACCCCCTATTACTCACGCTTTGGCAATACTGAAATGTTCTTTTGTCATGCCAACAAAGCTGATTTTGATTTGAGAGACACAGAGAGAGACAGAGACACAGTGGCCTATTCAGTAAGCGTCGATAAGGCTGCGTCTATAGCAGGCCTGCACAACATAACGGCCGCGGGCCGCATGCGGCCCGCCCGGCCTCTCTGTGCGGCCCGCCCGGCCTCTCTGTGCGGCCCGCCCGGCCTCTCTGTGCGGCCCGCCCCGCCTCTCTGTGCGGCCCGCCCCGCCTCTCTGTGCGGCCCGCCCCGCCTCTCTGTGCGGCCCGCCCCGCCTCTCTGTGCGGCCCCCTCTGTACGGCCCGCCCGGCCTCTCTGTGCGGCCTGCCCGGCCTCTCTGTGCGGCCCGCCCCGCCTCTCTGTGCGGCCCGCCCGGCCTCTCTGTGCGGCCTGCCCCGCCTCTCTGTGCGGCCCGCCCCGCCTCTCTGTGCGGCCCGCCCCGCCGATTGGAGGTGCAGGGGGGGGTGATTGGAGGTGCAGGGGGGGTGATTGGAGGTGCAGCGGGGGGGGGGTGATTGGAGGTGCAGGGGGGGGTGATTGGAGGTGCAGGGGGGATCATTGGAGGTGCAGGGGGGATCATTGGAGGTTCAGGGGGGGTGATTGGAGGTGCAGGGGGGTGATTGAGGTGCAGGGGGGGTGATTGGAGGTGTGGGGGGTTATTGGAGGTGCAGGGGGGGTTATTGGAGGTGCAGGGGGGGTCATTGGAGGTGCAGGGGGGGTCATTGGAGGTGCAGGGGGGGTCTTTGGAGGTGCAGGGGAGGGTTGTTGGATGTGCAGGGGGGGTTATTGGAGGTGCAGGGGAGGGTTGTTGGAGGTGTAGGGGGGGTGATTGGAGGTGCAGGGGGGGTGATTGGAGGTACAGGGGGGAGAGTGATGTGAGTTGCAGGGGGGGAGAGTGATGTGAGTTGCAGGGGGGGAGAGTGATGTGAGTTGCAGGGGGGGAGAGTGATGTGAGGTGCAGGGGGGGGAGAGTGGTGTGAGGTTCAGGGGGGGAGTGATGTGAGGTTCAGGGGGGGGAGTGATGTGAGGTGCAGGGGGGAAGAGTGATGTGAGGTGCAGGGGGGAAGAGTGATGTGAGGTGCAGCGGGGGAGAGTGATGTGAGGTGCAGGGGGGGAGAGTGATGTGAGGTGCAGGGGGGAGAGATGGGAGGTGCAGGGGGGGAGAGTGGTGTGAGGTGCAGGGGGGGAGAGTGATGTGAGGTGCAGGGGGGAGAGTGATGTGAGGTGCAGGGGGGTAGAAGGATGTGAGGTGCAGGGGGCGTGGGATGTGTGTGGTGTGCAGTGGGGTATTGTGTGTTTGTGGAGAGGGAGTATTATGTGTGGGTGAGGGGGAGAGATGGGGGTATGAGAGATAGATGGGGAGTATCGCAAAGGTTGATAGTGAGGGGTTCTGGGGGAGATATGAGGATGATGATGAGAGGTGCTGGAGGAGAGATGATGATGATGATTTTACCCGTGCGGCCCAAATTTTTTTTCCTTGGAGCATTTTGGCCCTTCTCGCTTTACGAGTTGTGCAGGCCTGGTCTATAGTATTTCAGAAGGAGGGAAGGCGCACACACGCTGCAATACACTTGCTGAAGCCTGAGCTTTTTAATGGCTTTGCAGGGTATGCAGCGGGCGCGATTTGGGGGCGTGGCAATGAATATTTGGAGGCGTGGCAATAACGTTCCGGCGCGGACGTCACTTCCCTACCTCACATCCCGATCCACCGGCATTTTTTCAGATGCAGAATCTGAAGCACTGTGCAGACAAGAAGAAAAATGCACACAATGCGCACCAGAGATTAAAATATAGTAAATTATTTATTAATAAAACAAGAAATAACCGAGGGGATCCAACCCCACCTCAGTACATATGCGTCACAGATCCGGGTTCGGTTACAATGAACACAAACCACATGAATAATCAAATATAACTAAATGAAACTAAATCTATAAACAACATGACAAACGGTATATAAAATAATAAAAAGGAAGACAGTGTTCAATAAAACGGGATAAAGGAATCCTGGATTGGCTAAAAATATAGCTAAACAGCTGCCTGAGGCTGACAGGGGGAGACGGAGATTTACACTGAAGCCCAGAGCGGGTTCCGCGGCGAACGTATTGGGATCCGGACCGCGCCACCGCAGAGATGTTACCACCGCCCGAGCTCCCTGCAAATGCCATCTCGGCCTGTCAGAATACGCGCAGAGTGACCTGTCGTGACACGTCGGTTTATGTGTCTTTTTCAGTACAAAAACTTGTGATCAAACTTACCAGAGTGCTGTCTCCTGATCTCGTGCTTCAAACGGAATCGTGTGGTTTATTATTGCTTTATGGGACAAGCACCCAATTTTTTCTACATGCAACTGGAGTGCCGGCTGCTTCTGTGGAATATATATATATATAATTATATATATGCCAGGCCAGGACGCAAGATGCAAAACCTGCGCAATACTCTACACAGCGGACACAATACAAATACCACACAGGAATCGGGAATACAAAATCAGAGGAAGGTTCACCTGTTCCTCCAGCAATGTCGTGTTCCTCATCATGTGCATGAAATGTCCAGGGGGCTGCTACTACATAGGTGAGACGGGGCAGGGGCTAAACAAGAGAATGAACCTGCATCGCACAGCATCACACGCGGAACAAGAGACAGTCCTGTCGGCGAACATTTCTCTGACTCTGTCCATAAGATGGACGATCTGGGGGTTGCCATACTCAAAGTTAATCTTAAAACACCGAAATAGAGATGGTTGCACGAATAGAAATATATGCAACTGTTCGGGACACTTAGCGGTGGCCTAAACAGAGATCGAAATTTTATGAGTCATTACTGACACAAGTGAACTCTCTTCCCATGAGCGCTAAAGGCCATGTCTGTACATACTGTGCTATATGTATGCACACACAGCTGTCTCTTACACATACAAATACTCCTTGTTTTTCCATCCCTATACACCAATAGGGACCACATAGTATCTACACACACTTTTAGTTTTGCTACAATCTCTCACATTTCCACACCTACCCACACAATTTATATTAACTCCCACTCCACACACACACCTTTTGTAAAGCACTGTATAAACTGTGGGCTCTCCATTCATTTATATTCACACAGATACACACACACACACACACACACACACACACACACACACACACACACACACACACACACACACACACACACACACACACACACACTCTTACATCACTAACTTTCAGGAACCATTTAACACCTCTAGCCATAAATCACATTCACACAAGGGGGGGGGGGGAGAAGAGACAAGCATAGATAACATTCCAAGAGACACTGTTTTTAAGTATACCCTTTGCTTGCTTCATTCATTGTAACATCGCCAGAAGAAGAGATCAGCGTATCTCGAAAGCTCGCACAAATAAAAGCATTTCGTTAGCCACAGAACGGTATAGTCTATTTATTTTTTGATTATATATATATATATATATATATATATATATATATATATATATATATATATATATATATATGTGACACAAAGTATACCGCATCAACACAGTGCGTCACTGTTGCCCAGAAACTGTCTTGATTTATGATATAATAACAATGGACAGTGGTGCTAAAGGATAATGGATATGTATTACAACGAAAAAAGCATCCTTATGAAGAAGCACACGGGCATGCCAAGAAAGTGATAACAATACAAATGTATTACTGTGGGTTAAAAACAAGGGAAGAAAAATTGATAAAAGAGGAGGGGGACTCACATCTACCAAACATGTATTCCGTGAGGCAAAGAACAGCAAAAGTAATCACCAGCACAAGCAGCTCTGATCCAAGCATGCACATATACCTCTACACACAAGCAGCTCTGATCCAAGCATGCACATATACCTCTACACACACAAGCAGCTCTGATCCAAGCATGCACATATACCTCTACACACAAGCAGCTCTGATCCAAGCATGCACATATACCTCTCCACACAAGCAGCTCTGATCCAAGCATGCACATATACCTCTACACACAAGCAGCTCTGATCCAAGCATGCACATATACCTCTACACACAAGCAGCTCTGATCCAAGCATGCACATATACCTCTACACACAAGCAGCTCTGATCCAAGCATGCACATATACCTCTACACACACTGCAGCTCTGATCCAAGCATGCACATATACCTCTACACACAAGCAGCTCTGATCCAAGCATGCACATATACCTCTACACACAAGCAGCTCTGATCCAAGCATGCACATATACCTCTACACACAAGCAGCTCTTATCCAAGCATGCACATATACCTCTACACACACTGCAACTCTGATCCAAGCATGCACATATACCTCTACACACAAGCAGCTCTGATCCAAGCATGCACATATACCTCTACACACAAGCAGCTCTGATCCAAGCATGCACATATACCTCTCCACACAAGCAGCTCTGATCCAAGCATGCACATATACCTCTCCACACACTGCAGCTCTGATCCAAGCATGCACATATACCTCTACACACACTGCAGCTCTGATCCACGCATGCACATATACCTCTCCACACAAGCAGCTCTGATCCAATCATGCACATATACCTCTACACACAAGCAGCTCTGATCCAAGCATGCACATATACCTCTACACACAAGCAGCTCTGATCCAAGCATGCACATATACCTCTCCACACAAGCAGCTCTGATCCAAGCATGCACATATACCTCTACACACAAGCAGCTCTGATCCAAGCATGCACATATACCTCTACACACAAGCAGCTCTGATCCAAGCATGCGCATATACCTCTACACACACTCCAGCTCTGATCCAAGCATGCACATATACCTCTCCACACAAGCAGCTCTGATCCAATCATGCGCATATACCTCTACACACAAGCAGCTCTGATCCAAGCATGCGCATATACCTCTACACACAAGCAGCTCTGATCCAATCATGCACATATACCTCTCCACACAAGCAGCTCTGATCCAAGCATGCGCATATACCTCTACACACAAGCAGCTCTGATCCAAGCATGCACATATACCTCTACACACAAGCAACTCTGATCCAAGCATGCACATATACCTCTACACACAAGCAGCTCTGATCCAAGCATGCACATATACCTCTACACACAAGCAGCTCTGATCCAAGCATACACATATACCTCTACACACAAGCAGCTCTGATCCAAGCATGCACATATACCTCTACACACAAGCAGCTCTGATCCAAGCATGCACATATACCTCTACACACACAAGCAGCTCGGATCCAAGCATGCACATATACCTCTCCACACAAGCAGCTCTGATCCAAGCATGCACATATACCTCTACACACAAGCAGCTCTGATCCAATCATGCACATATACCTCTACACACAAGCAGCTCTGATCCAAGCATGCACATATACCTCTACACACAAGCAGCTCTGATCCAAGCATGCACATATACCTCTACACACAAGCAGCTCTGATCCAAGCATGCACATATACCTCTCCACACAAGCAGCTCTGATCCAAGCATGCACATATACCTCTACACACAAGCAGCTCTGATCCAAGCATGCACATATACCTCTACACACAAGCAGCTCTGATCCAAGCATGCTCATATACCTCTCCACACAAGCAGCTCTGATCCAAGCATGCACATATACCTCTACACACACTGCAGATTTGTGCACATAACGTAAGGAGATAGCTGTTGTTGTAAAATAGTAATTGCAGAAATGGAGGCAATAAATGCTCGAGTATTAAAGATGTAAATACATCACCATTAAAGCGTAGGTGTGAAAGGCCAATTTACAGATAGCCAAGGCCTCCTGTCATGGAAAAGGGTAGGGGTCCCACTCCACAGACTCTCACTCCAACGCGTTCCGACTAAAACGGTCTTCTTCAGAGAGAAGAAGATTATATATATATATATATATATATATATATTTTTTTGCATGTCATTTCCCAGAATCCCTTGCTGCAGTGGAAGTGCTGTATGCTGGTGATAATGGGGAAAGGAGGGGTTGCAGACCTGCCTAAGACATGCAGATGAGCATACAGTTGTATTTGCATATTTGCTTTCCTGTGGAGGGTTTTTGTCACTTTTTTTACTCACCATAACTTAACTCAGTATTATGGTATAGCCTATCCCATAGCCTCTTTGCATACCCAGTTAAATCAACCCCACACTGATGAGACCCATTAAGGTCGAAACAGCTGTCTGTGGGTGGTTTTCTGGGTATGCACCTTAACCCTGGCTGTGCTCAAAGCTGTGACCATGCAGCAAGCTTAAGCCTATAGGGAACCATGTTAAAAATGGTTTTTGAGGCAAAAAGTGACACTGTGTGCTCATTTGCATGTCATTTCCCAGAATCCCTTGCTGCAGTGGAAGTGCTGTATGCTGGGTGATAATGGGGAAAGGCGGGGTTGCAGACCTGCCTAAGACATGCAGATGAGCATACAGTTGTATTTGTGTATATATATATATATATATATATATATATATATATATATATATATATATATATATATATATATGAAACCAGGTGTCCCACCAAGGAGACAAAAAACAGCACTCAAGGTATATTGCAAAAGTGTATTTGAAAAAAAGCAGGCACATATAAATCCAACGTTTCGGTCCAGTATAGGACCTTCCTCAGGGGCGTGAGGAAGGCCCTATACAGGACCGAAACGTTGGATTTATATGTGCCTGCTTTTTTTCAAATACACTTTTGCAATATACCTTGAGTGCTGTTTTTTTGTCTCCTTGGTGGGACACCTGGTTTCCTGTAATTTTTGTTGAACAAGCACTTATTTCTTTGGAGCCTTTGAAGTGCCTGCTGTTATCTATATATATATATATATATATATATATATATATATATATATATATATATATATATATATATATATATATATATATATCTTATACTATATTAGTGAAAAGCACTGTATGTTTGCCTGCCTGCCTGCATGCATGCATGCCTGCCTGCTGGATGTCCGGTGTCCCTAGCGGCAATCTCATTGGTCCCTTGGCCCGCCCGCCCCCACACACCTCTCATTGGCCTCACACACTCACACCACCCCCTTGGCCCGCCCCCCACACCTCTCATTGGCCTGAGGAGGAGTGACGGGCCAAAGGTCCAAAAAAATAAATAACACACACACACACACACACACACACACACACACACACACACACACACACACACACACACCTCTCTCCCCTCTCCAAATCACCTTTTCCCCCTCCCCAGCGGCATCACCTCTTCCCCCTCCCCAGCGGCATCACCTCTTCCCCCTCACCAGCGGCATCACCTCTTCCCCCTCACCAGCGGCATCACCTCTTCCCCCCTCCCCAGCGGCATCACCTCTTCCCCCTCCCCAGCGGCATCACCTCTTCCCCCTCCCCAGCGGCATCACCTCTTCCCCCTCCCCAGCGGCATCACCTCTTCCCCTCCCCAGCGGCATCACCTCTTCCCCCTCCCAGCGGCATCACCTCTTCCCCCTCCCCAGCGGCATCACCTCTCCCCGCTCCAAATCACCTCTCCCCGCTCCAAATCACCTCTCCCCCCTCCCCGCTCCAAATCACCTCGCTTCCCGCAGCTGCCACGCGGCGCGTAAGATGGCGGACCCCCTTCCTCCCTCGCGGCGCCGAGTCAGACGGTGGCGGCGCCCGGAGTACAGGTAGGTGTCGCTCCCCACCTCCGGCGCCAAACGGAACTGAGAAAGGGCGCATCAACTGAGGTGTGTGTGTGTGTGTGTGTGTGTGTGTGTGTGTGTGTGTGTGTGTGTGTGTGTGTGTGTGTGTGTGTGTCACTGTCCACTGCCCCCCCCTCCTATCCACTGCCCCCCCTCCTGTCCACTGCCCCCCCCCTCCTGTCCACTGCCCCCCCCTCCTGTCCACTGCGTCCCCCCTCCTGTCCACTGCGTCCCCCCTCCTGTCCCCCCTCCTGTCCACTGCCCCCCTCCTGTCCACTGCCCCCCCCCTCCTGTCCACTGCCCCCCCCTCCTGTCCACTGCCCCCCCTCCTGTCCACTGCCCCCCCCTCCTGTCCACTGCCCCCCCCTCCTGTCCACTGCCCCCCCCCTCCTGTCCACTGCCCCCTCCCTCCTGTCCACTGCCCCCCCCTCCTGTCCACTGCCCCCCCCTCCTGTCCACTGCCCCCCCTCCTGTCCACTGCCCCCCCCCCTCCTGTCCACTGCCCCCCCCCTCCTGTCCACTGCAGGAAATGCAGGGGGAGGAATCCATGCCTTTGAGGCGCCCCCCCCCCTCCCTTTGAGGCCCCCCCCCTCCCTTTGAGGCCCCCCCTCCCTTTGACGCCCCCCCCTCCCTTTGACGCCCCCCCCTCCCTTTGACGCCCCCCCCCTCCCTTTGACGCCCCCCCCCTCCCTTTGACGCCCCCCCCTCCCTTTGACGCCCCCCCCCCCCTCCCTTTGACGCCCCCCCCCTCCCTTTGACGCCCCCCCCCTCCCTTTGACGCCCCCCCCCTCCCTTTGACGCCCCCCCCCTCCCTTTGACGCCCCCCCCTCTCCCTTGACGCCCCCCCCTCTCCCTTTGACGCCCCCCCCTCTCCCTTTGACGCCCCCCCCCTCCCTTTGACGCCCCCCCCCTCCCTTTGACGCCCCCCCCTCCCTTTGACGCCCCCCCCCTCCCTTTGACGCCCCCCCTCCCTTTGACGCCTCCCTTTGACGCCCCCCCCTCCTTTGACGCCCCCCCCTCCCTTTGACGCCCCCCCCCTCCCTTTGACGCCCCCCCCCTCCCTTTGACGCCCCCCCCCTCCCTTTGACGCCCCCCCCCTCCCTTTGACGCCCCCCCCCTCCCTTTGACGCCCCCCCCTGCCTTTGACGCCCCACGCGCACACACTGACTGACTGCCGCACGCACGCACACACTGACTGACGCGCACACAAAGCCTGACTGACGCACGCACACACTGACTGAGGGCACACACTGGACTGTGTGTGCGTCAGTCAGTCTGTGTGTGTTTGTGTTTCTGCCTCAGACTCACTGACGCGCGAGCAAACACACAGTGACTGACGCACACACGCTACATGAAGCTGTAAAGGAGGGAGGGAGGGGGGGGACTGGATGATGTGAATGGGGGACAAACAGAGAGAGGGGGG